>NW_026260155.1:0-120211 GCF_024291825.1 Alternaria postmessia | reverse complement strand
GTCTATGTGTACGGAGTGGCAATTATAGCTACGTTAAGAAAATAAACACGTGTTTTGTGTGGGAGTGCTGAGATTTGTGAGTGATCAACATCCCCGGGTGATCAACATCCCGGTCAGCTAGCTTAATTCATATTTGAAATGATACAGGAAAGTATCCACACATGCTCTGATATTGTGCACTACAACTGCATGTCTAGCTCAAGAAGCATGCGGGTCAGTCGGTACGCAATCCGCGCCACGACGCCTCATCACGGCTACGCTGGAGTGCAATTCGCTCTTCGGCATACTGGAGGCAATCTAGCCACTCACGATACTGCGGGCACTCGGTGACCGGTTTTTCGTCACGTGCAGAGTGCGAAGGAGTCGCGGCACGGAGTTGGCTCCGACGCTACGCGGTGGAAAGCATTGTGAGAGGCTGGTGTGAAACGGACAGTGGCACAGGCATCCTTCACGGGTCCAACCGTATCTCGTCTCTTGCCCATTTCGCGATGCTATTCTGGGCCCATACCGCCAGCAGGCAGCCATCGAGCAAGGCCACCAGCAGCTCCGCCTTAGCTTTTTGCGTACGACAATCACAGAGCGCAGAATTGGATCGCCCCATGATAGTTCACGACACGTATTCTGTTCGCAAAACATACTTGGACCTGGTTGTTGAAACGCCCGCGCCACTTAGTCGCGTACAGTAGGGAGTCGTACCTCGTGCTTGGGTTGGTGCACCGCCCACGAGGGTCGTTACGAAAGGTATGCCTCCCTTGAGACTTTGTCAGCCAAAGCGCATGGCCCGCTTGATGTAACCAAACGCAAAAACTGTCTAGCACTAAAGCTTTGACAGGATAACTTAGCGCCGGTAACTATCGCAAGCCGCTAAGCACTTTGTCCATCCTTTTGGGCGGTCCCCAACGGTCGTTCTGTCGGTAATAACGCCCTTTGAGCTCCACCACCGGTGATCTTGGTTGATCTTGGAATTGTACGATTAAGTTTGTATTTCGAATTAAACGTTGTTAACGCTCCGTAGCGCACAAGACATGCCACGGTATCGTTGACAGCTACGGACCCTTCCAAGGTGACCCCACATCGCATCTGTCGACTCATTTCGATTCAGCCTTGCGTTCACACGCTAGTCGTACAATAGGATTTCACATGTAAACGATCCAACGAATAGTGTTCGTCTAGCGGTAGACAGGCGAGCTACGAAACCGTCTAAACGCTTTCAGGACAATGCAGAGAAGAAGGAACTGCCGCAACGCTTTCCTAAAGCGGCAAGGTTTCAGGATTCCCGTGCGAGCCCGAAGCACAGGTATTCGGCGATTTGTGCACAATCTCTCGCACTCTCGCAGACTCGTGTCCGGCTGGTGACGGTTCCTTGGAACCCGAGGGCGAAGTGGTCCTCCAACACGTGCCATTCGCAACAAAGACGTGCGAAAGACCACAAAGTTGGTCATTCTCCAAGAGACGTCATGTGTGAAGAGGATTTCCAATCAGTGCCATCACGTCATGCTGCTCACATAACCATCTTGTGCATGGCAGCCGTTTCGTACCCCGGATTTCCCACGTTCTTAAGGTCAGCACTCAAACCTCCTAGGGGGTAACTCCACCGGCGGTTGCTCGCGCAAGGGCTTACTGATCTGACAACCGTTCGCGTGTGTTGTAGGGCTGAAGGAGAATTTACCTCCCACGCGGGGGGTGTAAGAAGTCGTGTCTGACATGTATTCCTCACTGTGGCGTATTCGGTCTCGCAATACTGCAACAGACATCTTGAAGCAACACGACGTGGAAATCGCAATTGTGACTCACTTTCCACACACTCCCGGCAGCGGAAGCTTCGGACGCCCGCGCGTCGCGTCCATCACAGTATCCTTGTCGAGACCCTCAGATGGAAAACACGCGCACGCCGAAAGACTCCCCTTGCCCCCAGTTCTCGTGAAACCCCTATACCGCAAGAAACCTGTGATGAAGCTGTATTTCTCATCGGCCAAATCCAAGGGTCCGAAACCCGACTTTGTACAAAATGGTACAGTATTGCGAACAACCACGGTTCCCGGTATGCCCGAGTAAATTAAGCTATAGTGAATCCGCAACGATCCGCTCATTGAGCCCATCTGCCGCCCTGCTACCGGCATGTCCCATCCAGATAAATACTTGTTCATCATCAGTCGGCAGTCACGTTCAGTAGGTTTAGTCAGGACCTGAGAGCCAGAACGTGATCAACACCAGGCCATAAGCAGCCTAGACCCGATCAGCAATAGGAACCCCATGCTCCCAAATTCGCCCCGAATGCTTCTCGCACCGATTAAATCACCAGCAAACGTCCTGCGCACACCGTTTAGACCGCAGGACCAAAACCTTGGTAGTTGGTCCCTTTCCTTTTTCCTCCACCGGCCGCGTAACGTATCTAATACCAAGCTTCATGGGCGGCTAGATAGATAAAATACCGCTCGTGCTGTCTTGCTTATCTAAGAGGGGAAATAGATTGTTGGGCTGAATTATGATTCATGGGCTCTGAAATGACAGCGGGCAGTAAGTAGGGCTGAAGAGATCAACATTTGCATGGGCCGCTTGACATTGCCCTTGATGTGGGGGCTGGTGGAAAAGGAGACAGGGAACCGACCAACTGGAGAGATTCTGGGGAGATTTGTGATGATTTTGGCTGGATCCGGAGACTTTCTCATGGTAAATTGAGGAGCATGTGGCGGTTGGAAGACATGACTAAGTGTCGCGCTACTTTGTAGAGCGGACATCTGATTGTCGGATTAACTATTGGCATGCTATTAAGGTTTTGTTGGAGGTGATTTGGAGTAAGTTGCAAATCGCACCGCATCGTGTTTCCAATCGAGCTGGCAGCTTGAGCGAGCTTGGGTCAACAACGTTCTCGCTTGTCGGCCCGCCTTTGGTCATCCCTTTCGCTTACCCTGGGTTCTCCTGCTGTCACGGACTATTCGGACATGTCGCTGATTATCTCTCGATGTCCTTACCAATGTCCGCTGTTGCATCGCATCATGTACACGTTCTGGGCTGTTCATGATAAGCCGAACGGTATTTGCGATAGGTATGAAGCGCAGCTCGCATGATGCGAGGCGAAAGCATTACCAACGCACGAACCCACACACACTCTCTCGCACACACGGCAAGGCAACAGACTACTCAAGTGCTATGGCTTGTAAGCTAGACTCGCGCTGCTGTGAGTGTACCTGTAATTAGTTCCTATCTAGTCTAAGCTCTAGAATTCCTCGCGTAGACCAACCATCTACTCGGCTATCATGTTCAACAGCGGTACGCTACTTGGAGACACTGCTGTATATCAGCGCCTCTTAAGGGCCCTAAGAAGGGTGGCATATGTAGGTCTCAAAGACACGTATCTAGATATTAGTGCGCAATGAGTACCAAAGCCATCTACCTATCACGACACAAGCCTGCTCACTCTCTTTGTCTTAGCCATAGCGCAACACAACAACCCCTCTTTCAAGTATCGCATGGACCCAGATCTCCCTCTCACGACACATTACATTCCAAATAGAAAAATAAACTACCCGCAAAGACCTGCCTGCCTGCTACCGCCTTACGAGTGCTTGCGCCTCCACGGAGCATGCAGTGTTGAGTCTGCACATGGGCATCGAGGCAATTGCATGTCCGCTAATTAGCTCCCTAAACCACGCCCATTAACCAACAATACCTATTTCCACTGTTTCACTCTAGAACGCGAAACGTAGCGAACCACCGTGTCAAATCAGGCAAATAAAGCGACGCCCCGTGGGCTGGCTACGCCCCAGCGTTTATGCAGCTGTGATGAGCTAATTACGCCATTTACGCCCTGAGTAGCGCGTGGGAGGCGATTCGTTTCGAAACGGGCTATAATGGGAGACGATACACTGCTTGGTAATGGGTTATACTGTAGGATACCGCCTTGTAGGGCGAAAGTGTTTGTATGCTCGATATGGATCGGACGAAAAGTGAGTTGGTGGTCGTTCACTGTAACCGTAGAGGCCGTGCTTTCAAGGGCGAATCTTGCTGGACGCCTGAGTAGTAGACCTTGCATTGTTCATGGGACTGCGCCTGTTCGACGTATGATTCGGACCAGAGCCGGAGTTATGAAGGAGAAGTCGGGGTGAAGTTCATCCTTCTCGCATTGCATGTAAGAGTGGCAAGTGCCATCATGAGCTACTAGAACGGGCTCTCCAGGCCTAGAGGACGTCAGTATCATACGAGATGTGGCCTAGTGTTGGGTGACGATAGTGTCAGGTAAGACGAAGCGAATGAAAGACGGTGGGAACTTTGAGACCTCGAACAAAGTAAGCAGACGTCCGGAAAGAGAAGTGGAGATAGATCTATTAGTCTTACGCTAATGCTAATGTTAATGCAAATGCAAACTCCTATCAAATTGCGTACGAAACGGGGTATAACTTCTAGAGGCAAACAAAACATAAACTCCGTACCAAAATGCCCTCGAACTAGCCGTCAATCCGCATCCTCTCTCTCTCTCTCTGGTTCCGTAGCTACCATTTCCCGTGCATACCATACTATGCTGCTCCACCAACAGCCAACTTCTTCTTCTGTACTCTCATCTCCCTAATCGTGCCGTCCTTTCCTAAGCCCCTCCCCACCTCAACAACTATCATCCGAACGAAATCTTTGTTGATCCAATAACTACTATGTGCACCTAGCATGGTCAAGTACTGAATCTCCAATGGTCCACCACCATACTTCATGTAAAAGTCAATCTGGCCGTTATCATTGAGCAGATAGGCTCTCTTCTCGGCAATTTCCTCGCGTGTGAAGTTATGGGTCTCGAGCTCGACATTGCTGGGCAGACGAATGGGCGTTGGCTTGTTGTTTGAAGAGTTGTTGTAGTTGGAAGTGGAAGAGCGGAAAGGGTTGAGAGAGGCGAAGTAGGATGTCGATGCTGACGGGATGGTTGTTTGTTTCAGCATAGAGGCGTATACGACATCGACGGTTGGATTTATGCGACAGGCGACAGGATCGTAGGGGTTGATGATGTTGTAGATGTTGTCGACAGCGAGACATCCATAGGTGCCTTGCTCGCCGGCCACACCGGGAGCAGCATACGAATCTGCACCTGGCTTCTCTTTGTCGCGACGCGGAAGCAGGTTGGCGTTCTTCATGAGGAGGAAGAGGCCAACAGGGCTACCACAGACAAAGAGGTCGGTAGTATTGAAGATGAACTGATCTTGTGGTAGGTCGGCTTCAGGGAACGAAGGGTCAGTAAATTGAGGATCAACATAGGTTGGCTGTTGGCTCAGGATATCGATGGCCATTACCGAACCGAGCGAATGAGCGATCAAGTGCACTCGCCCATACTCTGCGAATCCTGGGTTGTTATGGCACCACAGGCGATAGATGCGATTCGCCTCTTGTATACAAGCTGATATCATCTTGGGGTTGTGCATGGGCGACAGGTAGTATGGAATATCGAGCATGACGTCGCTGACTATGCCACGGACCGAGGGTAGCGTATCTGGGGTGATGTCCTTGAGCGTGTATTTGTTCGCGGAGGGATCTTCGAGCTCGGGGTTTTCAGTGTTGTCGACATCGAGGGACACGCGATGCCGCCAGTTGACCTGTTCTGTGTTAGTATCCTGGACTGAGAATCGTTGTCATGATGGCTTACTGGCAAACACATGACGCCTCCCATGTCCTTCCTCAAGTGTCGCTTCACATCCGGGGTTCCAAGCTCGACGTTCATCTCTCGTCGAAAGGCGTTCATCGCATGCGTGAAGTGAAATGTCTCCATTCTCTCCGACAACTTCTGCCCAATTCCGTGTATCACCAACACTAGATCTGACACTTTCGGTCTCTCTGACTGCGCGAGTTCGGGGTCCGACTTCTGCCTCCGATATTGCGGCGCGCCGCCTTGTGAAGATGAGACACCTTCGCGCGCTGCTTGTGCCTTTGGCGTGTTCTTGCTAGGATGCAGCTTATCCCAGATGGCCTGATCAAAGCCACGTACGACGTGTACACCAATGGCTCTGCCCTTGCGAATATAGTTTGCTACTGGTCGTCGCCCGTAGTAGTCTGACGGTTGAAGAGCTGGCTTGAGGATGAAAGCCTCTTTGTCGTTGGAGTATATGACGCCCGCTTTCAAATATAGGCGCTTCCTTCCGTCGGCACCGTACTCCAGGTCTCCAGCTGCCTTGTGGTCTGGTCCCCCTGGACCTGTGGAGATGTCGATGAGGTCGCACGCGTTTTCCACCGTCTCACGTCGCTCCTTCTCCGGGTCGTCGTCGTCGTCTGGAAGGGTGTTCTGAACAAGACCGGCTGATTGCATTATGCCTTGCGAGGTTGAAGGTCTACTCTCGGACCTCCTAGGTCTCTCGGGCCATAGGTGGTGTAGTATCTTCATCTCTCCAAGTGCACCAACCTCGACGGCACTATTCAACTCGTCCGTCCACGTCTGGGTCCAGGGCTTCAGCTCGATGTATCCGGCTTCGAGCATGTTGGCGACCTCAACCTCGACGGGCATCATGCTGTCCTTGTAGAACCAGGTCCCTCTAACAATCTGAGCGACATCGCTGAGCGGTGACCAGTATATAGGCTCCATGCGTATTGCGTCAGTGTCCATGACGACATGGTGTAGTCTCGAGACACCCACAGGCACCTTTGCGGAAGGCCCTGGTTTCGGCTTGGAGGATCTTCCGGCAGGCGCCTTGTCTTTGGCAGTGGACAGAGCAGGCTCCATGTCGTCATCCCACTTGTAGCTGTCGACTTCGTGGATAGTCGGGCGATGGCCTCCTTCCATGGGCGCCGGCTTCCATGACTTGGCCAGATTGCCTCTGGACGGGGCTCGGATGAAAGGCGTGCCGGTAGTCGCAGGCTCGAGGGGAGATATTGGGCCAGGGTCGTATGCCTTGAGTGAGCCAGACATGGACTGGCCGTAACTGCCAGAACCAGAGCCAGAGCCAGAGCCAGAGCCGGGTGTCTTCCTGTCGACCAGCTCGGCAGACCTCGAGTACTGCCCTCGGCTTGATGAGCGGCCAGAAGGTATGTCCCTTCCCTGGATCGAGCCTTCCTCGCTGGAAGCGCTAGCGCCTCTCTTCCTCTTCAGTCTCTCGACGGCCGGGTTGGTGGGCGTGCCACGGCCCGTCGCGTCTTTCTCGCCAAACTCCTCATTGTGCTTCAGAATCTTCTTGCGCAGGTCCAGCCACGACTCCTGGATGGCGTCGTTGTCGTACTGCGAGAAGGGCCGCGGCGGCACTCTCTTGGCCGTCGAGGTGCCCGTTGGCGGCGGCGGGAGCGGAGACAGCGGGTCGTCTATAGCGAGCGGCGATGTGTAGAAGTAGCGGACGGGTATCGCAGGCGGGGCCTCGGTGTTGTGCAGGACCTCGCGGATATACTGGTTCGCGCGAGACGAGAGCGTGGGCTCGTTGCCTGCCATGACGGTTGGCGTGGTTTGGTGCTGGCTGGCTGGCTGGCTGGCTGGCTGGCGTGCTGCAACTTTGGAGAGAAGCAGTCGTGGAAGAATCACATCATATCATGATGCTAGCGTATCTCCTGCCTCCTCACGTGTATCTGTGAAGACGACAGCTGGCTTGGACAAGGTGGTAGCCTGAGGATGCTTCCTTGTTGTTCTAGGGCGGTATATTTCCCATCATCGTCCAGAGCACTGACGCAACCGCCGCGCTAACACGACGCGTGCCTGAGCATGTGAACAGCACTCCGTCACCCGCGTCACCGTCTATACACAAAACAAAATATACACTCCAGCACTAACATCACACATAGACTGCGATACGCATGTTGTAGTTAGATATTGGTTTGACATCTATTTCTATCGCTTTATTGCTCGCTGTCGCCTTCATCGTCAGCACCATCAGGCGCTGTCATGATGGCTGCAGCTGTACAGCCTCGTCAATTTGGCTGTCTCCATCAAGTACAAGAGTCTTTCGTTTGGTTGCCGAGAGGCCTTTCGTTTCATGTCGATGAAGGTTTCATTCTCGCGCGTGAAGAACGACGTAATCGTGTGTCCCAGTGCTAGCAAGTTGAATCGTTGGATAACTTCAGATCTGAAAGACATCAAACTGTAGCCACAGAATCCATGGACGCGAATCCTATCAGTAATGCCTGCTGTCTCAGATTCTTCTGGCTGGTTGAGCCATAGTACCACAACTTCACCAGTGTTCGGGTCCAGCTCTTCCTCTTCGTCCGAGCTCGAGCTCGTATCGACGTGCTCTTGGATGGCTACATCACTCTTGGCATTGGGTGACTTGTGTTGCGTGTTCGACCTTGCTGTCCGGCCTCTGTCCCTTAACTCTCCCTTAATCTGATCCCACATTGCTCTGTAGTTCGCGATTTTGCTAGAGCCGTTCTGATAGAAGCAACCGTCTCGATAAGTAATGTTCTGATGCGCCAGGTTATACAACAACCATGCGTGCCATTGGAGCGAGGTGGTGAACTTTTTTCCCGCGTCTAGCTGGGAGAACATGCCCGCACCGAGACGCTCACCCACTGTGATCTGCTTGTAAACGTGTGCGAACTCGGCGCCCTTGGAGCCGGCTTCAAAAAGGTCTGTCTGCAGGAAGTCTCGTTCGAACGTGTCCCACCATCGTTTTGCCATGGCCTCATTCTGTCTCCATTGATCATACGCGGACTGGGCCGGCAGTCCTAGTCCTTCTCGCACCTTTTTCTTGTTCTCATATCCCTTGTTCTTATATCTGCGCTCTGTACGCCCCTTGCGCTTCTTCGCCGGTTGCTTGCCCTTGCCCGCCATAAAAGTGTATCCTCGGAGCTGGCAAGTCACGAATCGATATGAGGAGTGAGTGTAAAAGTAGGGATCTGGCAGAGGTTTTTGTCAACGCACGCGTAAGAGTGAGTGGGCAAAGATGACGGTCTGTGCTAAAGCAAACAAACGCTCGCGCACGCCTATACTCACTTCTTAGATGACTAGACATACGTCAAGTAAGAGAAGCGGAATTAAAAGAGTCTACAATAGAGATTGCGAGAAACAACAGGGTGCGTTAGGTACGCTTAATAGTACAAACGTAGCCGCTAGATTGATTGTATATCAGAGAATACATAGCTACAGATAGATTGTTGTTTGTGCATAAAGAAAAGAAAATGTGTAGCCATGGAATACATGGCGTCTATATGGTGGTGTATGTCGCGAAAATCGCAAAACAGATTATACACGTTAGAACTGACATGACACATGGACTGCGATACGCACTTTCTAGTTGGATATAGTGATTTGACATTTGTTTGTAGTAATGAATATTTTGGGTATCTTTTTGCGCAACAAGTACTTTTGCCCGAGCTCAGTGAGTCACCGCCCCTGTGGCACTTCTCTGCAGTCTTGACCTCAAGACAACTACCGCGTGTATGTGGCCGTCCCTAGCTCTGCCGCACCCCTTGCTGCCAGCCATTCGTTGTCCGCCTCTTGAGAGCTTCCAAGCAGCGTCCTAACATCCACCTCCAACTCCGCCCAAAGGGCCTCCTCAATCTTGCCTTTGAACTCTTTGTCCCTGCCATGGCTACCCGATAGCACTATCCTGCCTGGTGGCTTCCCCAGCCCACTGATAGCATCAATGACAGCTTCCTGTAGCTTCGACCAGAACTTGGCTCGCGGCGCTTCGTAGACAGGAAGATTCCACCAACCAAGATCTGAGCGGGCGACGTAGCCGATCATACGTGGTTGTGGCTGTGAAGATTTTCTATCGCAAGACGTTTGATGCATGCTCGCGCTGAAAGAGCTGTCGTCGAAAGCGATGACGAGAACGTTTTGGTGTTGTTCTTGCAGCGTTTGATGAGTACACGAGGCGTGTACCAGAGCTGCGTGAGTAGCGTATGATTCCGGGTATATGACGGAGCCTTCCTTGGAGGATTTGGACGATGTGAAGCCCGTAAGTAATAAAGCGCTTTGGAATAGCGTTTGCTGGGCCCTGCCAAGTGGGAAGACGACAGCTGGCGTGATCTGTTTGACAGGAATTTTAAGCTGAGCTTCGATGGTCGTGTGAACTCTCGAGATAAATGCAGCTAGTACAACGCTGTCGTTCCGGTTCCTTAGAATTTCGTAATCTGAATATCGGAACATCCACCGCGACATTAGGTCTGTGTATCCAGCGTCTCCAGGAATTTGTACCACGTCGATTGTTGTTCCATTCGGATATCGCGCAGCCACTACTGCCTGTGTTGTTGTGAAGTGGACGCCGATGCTAGGAGTGGCATCTAGATCAATCTTTTTCGCGCTTGTGAGGTCCTCGGTGGCGCTTTCTTCGGTGATGGGTATCTGACGGTGGTATGGTATAGCTCGTGCACTAGCCAAAGGCACAAGGAAATAAAGAAGATGGGAAAGTTTCATTTTGGAGTCGTGAACTGATTATTACAAAAAGAAGAGTGTATGACGAGAAAACCGCTTCAAGAAACAATGCAAAGAGAGACAAGTGGTCGTTGGTACAGACACAAAAATACGTGAACAAAGCATGAAAGAGCGACGGTGGTGAGTAAGGTGTGGTAGGTGAAGAAGCAGCAACGGCAACGGCAGTACGCTCGTCGTCCCCTCCATCCATCAGCGGGGCGACGCCTGACACCTTATAGGAGTCGTCGCAAAGCATCCGATCGTACCGTCAGGGCTTGGAGGATCCGAGGTTCTGGCAAGGGACATGTGGATCCGCCCACTGTACCGCAAGCACTAGGCTCATATAAGCTAGCCTGGCGTGTGGCCGGTGCAGACTAACCATCTAGAATCTCCACGTACCTGGTTGTTGCCAGGGGACATGCCCATTTCTTTGTTCCGATACCCACATCTTGGAGGGTCAATTGGTTTTTCAGGACCGTCGGCGAGCGACGTTGGCGCCTATATATGAGGCTGTTGGAAGCGCGCTGCCCAGGTAGTGCCCAGGTGGTGCCCAGGTGTCAGTTGAGCTGAAAATAGCAGCCCGTGCCAAGACCGGCACACTCGGCACTACTGGAAAGCTTATCTACCCCTCTCTCGTACTTTTGTGCTAGCTATCGTAGACAAGAGGTGGCTCACCTGAGCCCTGGGCCGTTTGACCATCTAGCACTCTATTGATTTATCGCATCTTCTCCGCAAAAGGGTTCGGCCGAGTCAAAATACCTGGCGGCCTTAAGCACTGTCGACCAAAAGACCCTTCCATCGTACATCGCGTGCCGCTAATCGTATTCCGTATACCTGTATATGCGCACCTTGCATAGCAATTGCATTTCCTCAAGCTCACTGTGTAACACAGAGTTCATGGGTTTCGTGCAGCTTTACGTGCGAGAGGCGTGCGATGCTAGTCGATGGGCTGGTCCTGGGTGCAATGGAAAGGCTTCTCGCAAGCTTTTAGGCTTATCCTATTGCTCAAGAACATTGCTCCAGTCTTTCGACGCTGTGCGCTCAACTATCTGATGTTTAAGTGCGGCGACAACTCGTAGTCAGGAGCTGACACCCAAGTCATAAATCATTGTTGCTGTCGCGTCCGCATCTGTTCTAGTGCAGCGCCGCAACAATAGGTACCTAGGTAGGATCCGTGACCTCCTGTCTGGGGCGTATAGCCACGGTGCTTACCCATGACATCTGACAACTCTCCCCTACAGCGCAGCCGCGTAAATGCGCACAAGCTTGACGAGAGAGGAGCCGAAGACTGCTGTAATCTGGATGAGGACAGGGCTCGCTCAAGGCGTTCAACAAGCTTCGGAGTGAGCTGAAGGCCTTAGCAGTCGGATGTGTTAGTCACCACACACCTTCCTGATAGACACCAAGGAGTTATCGACGTACTGTAGCTCCCTCTTCACGAATATTAGGGGAGACTTCACTTCTCTCTAAGATCTTGGTACCATCCAGCAACCGAGCGGCTATATGCGGATGTCAGAATGAATGTCCATGGTCGGAGACGCGTCGATGCCTACATCAAGAACCATGCCACGACATCAATTCTACGACGCGTCAATCATTTCGGTTTCACTGATATTCCATCATGCAACAAACTTGAGACGCATCATCGGCGTTCCCCATCAACACCACCGGCCTGAAGAATGGAGAGAGGAAGACATCTCCCATGTCCTGGATACGATACCCGATGATAAGCGAGAGCCTGACCGAATGTAGATTAGTAAGTCATACATAGAGACACCTGAGACTACGAGCTTTGAAACAACCTACCGTTCGGCAACGCAAGCTTGAAGATATTGTCACGCTCACTGAGGCCGACGTCGACATCATCCTGCATCGGCGGTCTGTCCGTATACCTCTGGATGACCACTCTGCATTTGAAGACTCAAAAGGCTAGTTACTTAGCATAGAGCTTAGCACGAACCTTCTGCTGCTGCAGGGTCACAAAGACGACTGGCTCGGTGCACTTGAGAATTGTTACGAACCTGAACTTGACAACAGGATCAACTGTTTGGAAAAGTGTTGACTTCTTGACTCTGTGTCTGCTTGTTCTTTGGGAAAGTTTTGGACTGAAATTGGTCCGTTCGACTTCCTAGTCACACTCGAGGAAAATTTGAGAGGTAGGTATTCATGTCTGGAACGTGTCGCTGCAAATTCTCCAGGTTCCGTTCAGTTGTTTGGTGCAGATGGGGTGTCTGAGCTATGAAGTAAGACGCTGGGCAGGTGTGCGGAGCTTCTCAGCTTGCCTATAGGCTGCTGGAATGGGATAGGCATCCGCGGCGAAAATTTCCTCTTGAGCATTAGTAAAAGCCCAAGGATATTATCGCTGCACGGCTATCTCAGAGACGATTTAGTAAGTCAGTCCGGATCAACCACACGTCACTACAATCGCCACAGTCGCGGCTCGCGATGTATCCCTCACTAAAACAACTTGGAATACAAGTGTGTGAATAGAAGTGGATACAAATATTGCGTTCGAGAGCCCTTCAGAGCTATTTATAAATTTCCGAAACCGAATGTCTTGGTTTACTTGGTGAAAACAGTAGGGATGACTATATTGCAATGGTCAGATTGGATTGTTTCCGCTAAATCTTCGCACTATCTATCTTCGCCAACTCTCTCTTGCATCGCAAAGCAAGAGCCTGGAAGATCTTGCCGATCGTCTCTTCATATTCCTTGAGAGACAGATGTTCTGCCGTAGGTTGGAGTTGCTAATCTTCAGTATGGAGCGTGATGACAGAGAAGAAAATAGAAGAGGCAATCCCGACATCGGCAAAGCTTCTAGAATCGGGTGTACTTCAGAAGCCAAGGGAAGTGTGTGGTGGCGTTTGGCGGACTGTCGTAGTCTCCTTACGGGCGAGCTTGGCTCCGAGACAACGGGATCAAGTTAGACATTCTAGATTTCGATGCTCATCATCATAGATGGCCAGCAGGATTTTCAGCATGGGAGCGTGAAGTTTAAGCGGTTAAATGTCGCATCACGTTGGGAGTGCCAGCGAGCCATGAATCTCGTCGCGAACAAAAAACAAAAACCGAATCGGTCTCCAATGCCGTGCCTGTCCCTGACGGAGATATTGGAGTAAAACGCGCTCAACACCTGCAGGAGACGGGAGCAACGGAGCGCACGTGGATCTGCTACTAGGAATCTCGCGTTCGCAACACTGCCAGCCAGCCGGCTTCATCTCCGCGGTGACTAGCGCGAACCCAAACAGCCTCACAAAACGATCGCCTCCACGCCACAATACCTAGCGACTCCCGGTCGATCGAGGCTTGGTAACATACTTTCCGGAGTTTACGCAAGGAAAAAATCCTGTTGCTGGACCGCAATGGATGTCATGTGGGGGGAAAGGGTCCAGTTAAGGACCCAAGGGTCCCCAATCGTATGATGTATTCATCTCATCTCTCTTTTTACGTACGTGCGTGATTCGTTTTTGCTACAGCCCCAGGTTTTTACTGGGATGTGGTTCGTTGGTCTCCTCTTGATGCAGTCTCTTACTGCTCAAGGCTTCCCTTTGCATATGCGGGGAGAGGACCTTCGGAATTCGAACCTGTTCATCAACAATGGCGAGCTTCCGCGGGATAGGTCCATCTTCACGATTATTTCGTTGGTATGCATGATGGTGTTGTCGTTGTTACTAGGTAAGTGCACCTCCCATACTGTATCAACATCAGAATCAGACGACATACCTTTTGCATGTGCTCCACATCAAGGAATTCACACCAAGCTTGCAATCATGTTTTAACACATATCACAGGGCTGCGATGGGCAAAACTCAGACGGAGCATCGTGGTTAAGCGCAGCCTCATGTCAACGCTCGTTCTTATGTTATACGTTCTGGTGTTGATGTTCATCACCTGTTCAGCCGTTCTCGTAGCAGGGCAAGGACTGTACACGTATGGGATGTGTCTTGCAGGCACATGGGTTTGTCTGATCTTCTATACGTTCATCAAAGCTATCATGTGAGTAAGTACTGTCGATGATACAGATCACTGCTAACGATGGTAGCTATGTCTTTCTGGTCGAACGCATCCACGTCGTCCGCGCACCCTTCTTCAACAGGCGAAAAGACAAGCTGTACCTTGGTTGCATGGCCATGATAATCATTACGTACAGCTCAGTCGCCATCAATGCATACTGCAACCACGTCGTTGAGTTACGTGCGTCAGACGGTCGGTGCCACTTTGGCATTCGCGGTGCCGTATCAATACCGTTCACGGTCGTAAACTTCTTCACAGATGCGGTTTTGACAGCCGTCTTCTTTTACCTGCTTTGTCCTATCGTACAGATACCCGGTGTATCTGTTCTCTCCAAATTCTTCAAGATAAAACCGAACAAAGAAGGAAATACAGTCGATAGTGGAAATGATACCCCAGCTCGAAAGAACATTAGGACGCTGTTATGGAAGAGCATCATTGGCTCACTGTTGATCGAGATTCCAATGGCGGCGAACATGATCCAGTTCGTCTTGACAGATGGCGAGGAACTGGGTATGATCTGTCTTACAATCTGCCTAGTCGATGGTAGGCTTTCTTTCCCGCACGTCTGTTACATCGAAACTAACATTCTGCAGTATGTTGGGATGCGCTGGTAATCCATTGGCTGACCTTCAGTGCGTCTGGCTCGGCCGCCGAAAAGGACTTGTCGCGATCGACGGTGGTTTCCAGTGAGGAGTCATCGCATGACCAGATACCACCTAGATGCCGTTCTCGATTGAGTCTTGATGGCGAAGCCAAATCCGTCAAGCAAGAAACGACCGAGAAGTCCAATGATTTACAACTCGATGCTATAGACTTCCGGTGCGAGAGCCCTCGAGATTCAACAACTGATCTGATACGGCCCGCGGCTGTGAAGTGAGAAAATTAGACATTGTTGTGGTTTTTATCTCTCTAAGCAACCAGCAAAAGATCAACCTTGATGTAGGCGTAGTTTTAGTCTACGTTCACACCAAAAGAAACATTTATGCTACCCCAAATCGTTTCCCGGACGGAAATCAGCTCTTCGGCTATGTCATCCTAAACAAGACCGGATACGAGCGCCCTGAGTATGATACTGGTATCATACGGAGCATATCATGTCTCATCACGGACACAAGCGGACTGTTCGCTTATGTCTGTGATCAGTTGAACAGGCGCACAATTGAATCGAATCTAAGCCTGGGAAGGTAGCTGCAAGGTCGAAGGACCAGCTACTAGCGCTGATCGATGCAAGAGTGAGCATGCAGCTTGGTTCGCCATTTTAATATTGTCAATCATCGCCTACGCAAACTCAAAGGGTCAGTGCTCATTCCAAAAGCAGTTTCGAAACTAGCAAGGTCCACTGGAGGAGGTGGATGTATATGCACAGTGGCCAAGCATGAGCGCTTCAGTGAGCAAGATTGCTGGGCTGTTGCCAGGAATGAAAGGTTGGGTGCGGCGAACTCTCTGATTGCCCATACCTTCCCGTAGAAGTTGTGTAGAATAGCAAATATCAATAACAAACAACTCTGCAGCAGAGGTACATTGGTGGCCTCTCATTTTTATCCTCTCAAAGGACAATTCACTGACAATCAAATAACTGCGACAGCGGATTAGTGCAACGAACAGTGGAGAACAAATCTATATCAATAACCAGTCTTTCCAGGGACTATCTCGTAGCATGGTCCGCCCTTCCCAAACATCTTCTGCAGATCCGCAACGATCACATCCGGCCTCTCGTGCGCAGCGAAATGGCCACCTTTGTCGTTGATACTTTCATGGACAAGAGGGCCTGTTCGCATGTGAGTATAAGTTCCATGCGCATTATCATGAGAGTCATACCTAAGGTTTTCGCCCACAATCTTGGGACAACAGTGATCTCATTAGGAAAGTGCGCGACACCAAGCTTCACACGATCAACCCACTGACTCGTGCGCTCTCGATTGGGGATCAGATCCGTGGGGTTATGTTGAGCTTCATAGTAGATCCTAATATGCGCATTGGGGCCTGCAGTACTGAACCAGTAGACACTAACCCATGTTAAAACCTCATCGTCGGTCCACTGATAGCTATCAGTCCAGTCAACCAGCTTCTCGTAGATCCATGCCAGTAGAGCAACAGGGCTGTCTGCGAAGGCATATGAGAGTGTCTGCGGCTTGGTAGCTTGTAACTGGCGATACGCTTGACCGTCGGTAAGAAACCACTCAGAGCGCTTCATGCCTTTGGATTCAGCATCTGTGTAGGGAGTCATCGCGTGCTGGAGAGCAAGTACAGGCTGTGATGTAAATGTCGGCGCGTGCGCGCGCACCATATTGATGTGACTGGCGAGAACATTATCCGGATAGAGAATGCCCATCGACCTGGTTATGTAGAAGCCCCAGTCGCCGCCTTGAGTGACATACTTCTCGTATCCGAGGTCCTGCATTAACCGGTGGCAAGTCTCAGCGTACTGCGACAGTGCAAAACCAGGCTTGAGGATCTTCTGACTGAACCCGAAATTCGGCAGGGATGGTGCCACGATGTGAAATGCGGGCTTGCCTTCTTTCTCACCATCTTCCAGGAGTGGAAGCAACTTTGTGACCTCGAGAAATGAGCCTGGCCACCCGTGACTGAATAACAGTGGCACTGCATTTGGGTTAGAGCTTCTCTTGTGTACGAAGTGTATGTCGATTTGTCCAAAGCCATCAACCTGTACTTTCTTTCGAAAGTTTGGCAATTCGTTGATCTTAGATTCAACTTTTCGCCAATCGAAACCGGTTTCCCAATGTTTCGCTAGACGCTTGACGTCCGATAGTGGTGAACCATATGGCCACTGGTCAGGTGTATCCAGTTCATCAGGGAAGTCCGCGTCTGACAACTTTCTTTTCAGCTTCTCGATTGCGGTGTCTGCAATCGAGATCGTGTAAGGCTCAGGTTGCGAAGCCATCGTGAGTGACGTTGTGAATGTTGGAGGTGTCAACCTTGTAGTTGTGCGCTCTTTGTGTGATGCGACCCCTCAGTTGAGCCAAAAGCCAAACAGCGCCCTTTTAGCTATGCACATGTTGACATCATGTGCCAAGTATGCGCTCTTAATACGTCTGCTGCTGCGAGTAGTTACTGCTATAATACTTAGTAATGTCGCAATTGTAGCATGTACGCCGCATGGAACCGTACTGGGATAGTTTCCCATTTGAAACAACATGCGTATCTCGAATGGAGCAAGTGTCTCTTTGTGTCATATGCTCCGCGATCGCACAGTACGCTGCTGATCGTGCTGTCGCGCGAGCTGATAATTCGGTGGCTGGGTAAGATGACAGCTAGTCCTCTTCGAACGGTCGACTCGGCGCGTGTCGCGTATGCCATTACGCCATCATCCCCGACGTGTCGTGCACGAAGTCAACAACCCTGTCCTTGATGAGACGGCGATTCAAACATCCTCATGACATCTGCACGGTACTTCCATCGAGCACGCATCTTTCCGACAGCGCCCCAGGTATCTACGTAGGTAGGCTCCGACAATACCGAGAAAAGCGATCACGAAATCTATCAAGAAACACCGCCATCTACGACTGATCAACTTCTAGTAGAAAGTAAAGAAGCATTTAGAAAAGGTTAAGCCTACCGAGGTCGTATTGCCTACGACGGGTGATGATCGTGGAAGAGCGCTTTTCAAGAGTTTGACGGCATTTCGGAATGCATCGCTCGGAACTGGTCGGAATACCTAACTATCACAAGCGCGGGGTCTCCGCAGCCTACCATGACGTTTATCACCATAGTGCAGCACGATAGGGTTGTCATTGGCTCTTGATAAGGGACCCAGATCTATTGGCTTCTATTGCTACGATGACTGAGCGCTCTAAGTCACCTGCGTCGAGGTTCGTTCTGAACATCCTCCGCAGTATTCATAGGCTCAGGTGAGCTTGTTGCACTCGCATCATTCTAGGATTGTTAAGCCTATGATCGAAGGGTCTCGCAGTCTGCAAACGTATTCAGTGAAACCAATGGGCGAATCGACATCCAGGGCGCGAGTCACGACAAGTGTATGGCTATCGTACGGCAAATTCTCCTACGGCAAAGCTCCGACTTTCCATCCCGAACCGAAAGATTGACGGGCCTATACCGGCCCTATCGGATTGCCAGACTTGCAAGTATATTAGGCATCACCTCTCGAAAGCATTATTCGTTCTTTGTTCTTACTCTCTTGTCCCAGAATGAGCTCAATGGCGTCGGCCGACCACGCGAAGAGCGTATATGCTACTACCAGTGAAGCACTCCAAGCAGCCAAGCAACGATTCGCAGAGCGGAACGCTAAAAGCTCGCATCTACACGAGGAATCGAACAAAGCCCTGCCAGGCGGTAATACGAGAAGTGTACTTCACACTGCGCCTTTTCCGGTATTCCTGAAGAGCGGCAAAGGGTATCAAGTTACGTCCGAGGATGGGCAAACCTATACAGATCTTGTTGGCGAATTTACTGCCGCTTTATATGGCCACTCGCAACCCCTCATACAATCAGCGCTGGTCGATACTATCAACAACGTTGGTCTCAACTTGGGTGGAACGACTACCCTGGAGATGAGGCACGCCGCACTGATATGTTCGCGATACAAGCTTGATCTCATTCGATTCACAAACTCAGGCACAGAGGCAAATCTTCATGCCATCCAAGGAGCGAGGAAGTTCACCGGCAAGAGGAAGGTTGTAGTTTTCACAGGGGGCTACCATGGCGGTTGTTACACGTTTCCGGAAGATCACCCTGCCGAGAACTGTGTAGACCAAGAGGAATGGATTATTGCAGAGTTCAACGATGTTGAAGACACGAAGAGGAAGATCGAGGAGTCTGGAGACGTAGCTGCAGTGCTCATCGAAGGCATGCAGGGTAGAGGCCCGTGTCTCGTGGGTACTCATGACTTCCTGCATCAAGTTCAGGAATCAGCAAAGAAAGCCGACGCAATCTTCATTCTAGACGAAGTACAAACAAGCCGTTTGGCGCCGGGTGGGCTACAAGAAGTCGAGGGGTTGGAGCCAGACATTACGACTTTGGGCAAGTTCCTCGGTGGAGGAATTACATTTGGCGCATTCGGTGGGCGAGCAGACATTATGCGCGTATATGACCCACGGGAGAAGGGATCTTTAGGACATTCCGGCACTTTCAACAACAATACGCTTGGAATGACAGCAGGATACACTGGCCTTGCGAATGTGTACACACCCGAAGTCTGTCGCAACTTCAATGCGATGGGTGACAAACTTCGCCTCCGTCTTCAAGAGCTTTCGCATGGAACCAAAATGACCGTTACGGGTTTGGGAACGATCATGGGTATACATTTCTTGCATGATGGCAAGAAGGAACTAAGAAGCTTCCGAGATCGGCATGAGGACCTTGACCTGAGCATGCTATTCTGGCTCGAGATGATGGAAGCAGGATTCTGGATTACTCAACGAGGAAGCGTAGCCATCATCCTAGGTACACCCTGGGAGGAGTTACAAAGGTTCTCAGACTGCGTACGGGGATTTCTGGAGAAATGCAGGGGATTGTTGAGTATTTGATCTTCATTCCCGAACTTCGTTGTTGCTGGAGATCTTGATGCGCTTGGCTTCCGTAACTTTCATGCGCAAGTGGCGCCTTGTGAAGCTCTCCCAAGATAGTCACCGCATCACCGTTGTTCTTTCGGAACTTTTTGAGATACGGAACTTTGTAGTCCAAGAGGTACATAAAGCCAAGCCATGACGAGATCAGGCACATCTTTCGGTAAGATGTCGTGTTCCATGCAACTGCAGCTTTCCCCGGGACTCTGCGCACCAGACTACTCGAGATATCCATGTAGAAGGTCTCATAGTATTGTCACTCCAACGGGGTGTAGTCGCACTCGATTGTGAGATGTTGTACCTCGGGCAACGAGTCACTGATGCGCTTGCTGTCAATAGTGGATGCAAAGCTCCTACGGATCATGATACGCTTGAAGACCCTGACCATACGCTTACCCCAATCAGCCAGTTAAAGGTTATCGTCTTTAAAGACCCACTTGTCGAGAGCCTCCTCGCAGAACGTCAGGGAAGCTTTCGGGTCGTCGTCTGAATACTTCCATGGGTCGGCTTGATCGAGAACATAGTCTAAGGGGCTTTGTTCAGGTTCTTCAGATTCCTCAGAGGAGGGGAAGTCCTGGAGATCAAAACCAAGACTCTCCGGCCAACTAGCTTCTTCACGCATTGCACTCTGAAGGAACGCCATGATGCCCGTGAATTCATGGAGACTGTTGAGCGTTGGTGTGCCTGTTATGACGAGGCGGTTACAAAACCAAGGTTACCTAGGTAGCTTTGTGACATGGTGTGCACGGATACTCTCGCGCTGTGGGATAATCATCCGAGTCGCATTGCGAACAGTAGTTCTATCACTAGAATAACTTGCTACGAGAGTGAACGGAAATTCTTCTTCATACTATAATAAAGCGTATTAAAAGCTATGTACATAGAGATAGAAAACCTAGAAGCCTACATTACTATTATTCTTTATGAGCTTTCTTTTAAGGAGTTACTGTAAGACGCAAGGTAGAGCTTGTTATTTCTATACCTGTTTACGTTTTCTCTTGTATGTGGTGCTATCTGAAGATATGAAGCCGACAATGCAAAGCTTATCGGCCCACCCCACTTCCACAACTGGGCCGGGCCGCGACCGCCCAGTCCCGTGATACATTACCTAGGTACTTCATGACACGACAATCAAGCTCAACAGCGATAATCCGACACAAACTCTAAGATGGCCCCTCTAACCATTGATCCGCCCCTTCTCAATTCCGCAAACCCCTGGTGTACAACTCTCGATCAGCTTCAAGAGCTCTACAACTGTCCTCACACAGGCGCTATCACCACTCGCACCTCGCTGATCGGAGGTTTCCCTCACGACTCTGGACATCATCAATTCGCGTTCTTTAATCCCTCGACCCACGCATCCAGCACTCCCAACAAGGACCTTGGCGGCGACGCAAGCACGACAGGGAGTTTAAACACGCTAGGATACTCACCCATCCCACTCTCCGAATACCTGGGTTTTGTGAAAGCCATCAGCGATGGTCTAGGTGATGAGCCACCCAGTGGGAGAAAAACGTTCAAGCCCATCGTCATCTCCATAACGGGTTCTGCAGAAGAAGTAACCAAATGTTACCACTTGATCCACGAACTTGGCAAGTCCGTGAAAATGCGCCTTGCCATGGAAATCAACCTCTCTTGTCCCAACATTCCCGGAAAAACGCCGCCAGCGTACGATTTCACTGCATTGCGGACGTATCTCGAGGCGCTCAAGGTCGAGATCGATGTCGGCTTAGTAAAGGCAGGCGGAATAGATGAAAATGAACGAGTGGCAGTGGGCATCAAGATACCACCGTATACGTATCAGGAGCAATTTGAGGGGCTACTCGGTGTATTGAAAGAAAGTGTGAGCATGAAACCAGTATACCTGAGCTGTCCAGTGGACTTTATAACGGCGGTCAATACGCTGGGTTCGAGTCTACTCATGGTACCAGATACTGAGGTGGATAAGGGCGTCAGACCTACATTGAAGTCAACAAATGGATCTGGTGTAGGTGGTCTAGCAGGCGCGCCCTTGCATCCACTTGCACTGGGAAACGTGTATACGATCAGGAACATGCTGGACAAACACGAGGATTTGAAGGAGATCGCGATTGTTGGAACAGGCGGAGTGGAGGACAAGGCTGGATTTGAGAGGATGCGGAGTGTTGGGTCAGGAGCTGTGGGGGTGGGAACAGCGTTGGGAAGAAAGGGTGTGGATATCTTTGGGGAGATAGCTTCTGACTGAGAGGTGTTGAGATAGTTGGGTGTAAGGGTTTGCATGTGCGCATACACGCGTGGACCAATAAATGACGACATTCAAAGTGTTGTATTAATGAGCTAGCGCTACCCTACTCTTTATGATAATATACAAAGAATCCGCCTCAAGAACACCCCAGATTCCGCAAATTTCAAAAACTAAAAGCCACAACGCAGAGGTTCTGACCGCCCATAAAATGCTGCGCCGATGCATGCCAAAAGAGTTGCCAATTTCATTACCCTTTGTCTTACCATTATGCACCAAAACACCATGCTTGCAACCCAAAATGCACACAATGTGAAATAGACTGAACGTGGAAATGAAGGGAAGGGAAAAGGGATGGACGTATCAATATCGACTGTCCGACTTCTGTCGAGCGTGGGCAGCTTTGCTGTTCCTCCTCTTCTTTAGAAACTGGCGTAGCCTGTATCCTCACCACCAGCATCATCCATCCAGCCCGCACCAACCTCACCTAAACCAGGGCCATGGTGATGATTTCGCGCCATGCCCTCGCCCTCGCCTCGTTCGACCCATTCCTCGTTGATGTCATTCCAAATGCGTTGGAAGTAGAGGCGTAGTGATCGGAGGCCACGGAGGTACCCTCTATCGATGCCGTCGGGATTTTCAGGTGGACAAGGTAAGTCGTCTGGTAGAGGGTCTTCTGCAGTCACGCAGTTGGCAAAGTCGACAATTTTCAGCTTGATCTCTCCGTGCTTCTTGGGTGACGGTTTAGAAGCGACTGTCGGCCCTGGTGATGTAAGTCCAGATGGTATTGTTGAAACGTCTTCGTTGCTCGGGTTCGACAAGCCGTTAGGTAAAGAGGGTGCTGCGTCTTTCTCCTTCGACTCACCGTCCCCACGATCATAGAGCATCAACAAACTACTCGCGTAGAATCTGTATCCTGGAAGTTTTCGTATCATGCGTTCCAGTTGGCTGATCTTCTCCAATATGACGGGTATGTGTCTGTTTGCTGCTTTGTAGCTCGTCCCATCCCAAAAAAAGCGCTTAAGCGCGTCCTGAAATTCTTTTCCTGCTTTCAGATCTCGACCGAAGTACTTGTCCTCGAAGATGTAGCTCTGGGTCTTGGCGTTCCAAATTTGCATACCGCAGACTCGCACGCCGAGTTGAGCACTGGTGGTCATCTGACACTTGCGCCGTTGAGACCGCTGTTTCTTCTCATCGGCTTCCACACCATACTGGCGCGTACCCATCTTCAAGTCTAAGACACAAGGCCTTGTCATGCCAGCAGTAAGGTCTTCAAGAAGGATGAAGTGTTGAACGCGCTCGTCAGGCTGGTGCTGCGCCTGATCGAGGTTGGAAGGTTCGTCCTTAAGCGGAGCACCCGTGCCATTAGGAACAGCTGGAGCTGGCAGCATGGTACCCTCCGTTGGCCTCTGAGCATCGGAGCCATTGAGTGTGCCGGAGACTTGCACAGACCGACCCCTGTTCTGTTCCTTTGCGTCGGTCAGGGCGTTGCGATCCTCGTCCATGGCAAATACCTCCTCCTCGGCATCACCACCATAGCCGTCCTCTTCATAGTATTCCAAGTTGTGTCTCTGGATAGTATCTATTCCCAAAGGTCTCCTAGTAAGTCCACTTCCAGAATGACGACGGCGGGGAATAGTGTTTTGCGATGGCTTCAGAGTATCGCCATTCATTTCTGGTCGTCCAGCCGAGCTAGAAAGGGCAGAATCGGGGTTCTTGTCGGAAGCATGTCGGTGTGCTTCAGCTTTCAGAACTTGTTTTCGTGTGCACTCTTCTGTCAGTGGTGGATGCAAACCAGATACATCTGTGCTATTTCTCCTTATGGTAGGCGCAGAACCAGCCACAGTCTGTGGTGTATCTCTTCCAGCCTTGCGGGTAGAGATCCCATGGTGGTGGTGACGCGACCGATGATGGATGGGTGGCGGTGCGAAAACTTGACGAAGCACTTCTTCTTGTAATTTTCTGTTGATTGTCGTGACACCCCAACTGCTGGTATGCTGCAACGGAGGCCGTGTTGGACTTTGAGAGACATGTCCGTAATCACTCTGGTTTCGCCGATGTTGCTGCTGTAAGATCGAGGAATTCCTCATCCATGGATCTGGAGTGGTGGAACGTGGTGGCACACGAAATAGGTTGTCTGGGATGATATGCCGATTGTTCTCGAATATTACCTGAGGAATGGTCATACCAACTTGTTGCGAGTGGCTGACTACTCGGGGTTGTTCATCTTTGCCCCGATCTCCAGGAGCTTTGGAAGCCTGTCTTGAAGCATTTTCTGACTGTGTTGCAGAAGTAGTTGGCGCGGCATCAGATTTCGCTTTGTCCTTGGCGCCCTTTTTCTTTTTGGGTGCTTTTCGATAAGTCACGTTCAAGACACCAATGTACCTATAAGATAGCAATGTTAGCAAATGACTTAACTGAAACATGGGACGAACGCAAATATCTTGCTGAAGTCTCAGCTTTGATCGATAGCAGAGGGAAGTTGTCGTACCTTGGCAAGAATTCCAATAGCTCTGGGTGCTGCCGCTCCACTGTTTCGTAGAACTCATTCTCACGATTGTTCAGTTGTTTGCAAACTGCTCGTCTTGAAAAACGGTAGACGGTGGAATGGCCGCCCACTTGGTGATCGTACGGCTTCAGCTCCACAGCTCCCAGTGGGGCGGGTGGCTGAGCTACCTGTGGCGCAGCGGCTTTAACTTCCTGTTTGTGCGTAGTCGCAGTGGGCGTCGTTCCTAGGTCATCAGTCGCACTGGATTCATAACCAAGATGTGACTGAGTAGATTCGGCAATCGACTCAGATTCAGATTCAGCTGAAAGCGCATCGCCAGCGGACGTCAGCGGTTGTTCTTTGTCTTTCTTTACGGAAGTCGCCGTGGAGATATCACCATGAAGGCATTGATTGGTATCTTGGGACTGTAGAGAAATTTCTACTTCTTGTGGGGTTTGCACATCCTTCTCTGTGGCCCAGCCCTTTGGCCCCGCAACTTCGTGAGTTGAAGCCCTCTTCTCGACAGCATTCACCTCTCTATCTTGGTTCTGTGTTTCTGCAGGCAGTTGCTCACTTGTCTTGAGACGCCTATGGGGGAAGTATAGAGCTGAAGATATTTGCTCTTTCTCCGATTCGTCGTCTTCCTCCGAGCCCGGTGTACGTTCTCTGTTGCCTCCATCTTTGACTTGGAAGTAATCGGACGGCTCGTGATAGTGTGCTGATCCGTTCGTTGGTGCGTGTGCGTGAACCTTCTCCACCGCCGAGGTAGGAAGACTGCGTGAGAGCAATGATCTTGGGTCCGCGCCAGGGGTCAAGTTTCCGAAGCCGCGAATGTCCTCGAGAAGACGCCGCGGGAATTGCTTCTTGTCTGGAGTGCTCACATCCGGTCGCGTGCTTCCGTCAGAGGGAGTGGCGACAGCGCCTGGTTCCGTGCGAGGTGCGGCTTTCGCTTCAAAGTATGACTCAATTGGACCGCCCAGAGGTGACTGTACGACGGAGGACGCCATTGACGCGCGACGGAGCTGATCGATCAGAGCAACAGTCTCGTTTGTGGCTTCCTCTGAAAGCGTGGACAGGGTTCTCTCAACGGACGGACGCTCTCTCGCCTTGTTGTCCTTCTTCCTCGGTTCTTCGGTAGGGTCGCCATCCTTGAATACGCGTAGATAGTGGCTTGCTTTCCGACTGCGGGCAGACGTAGGTTGCTCAGTCTTGGCAAGTGTTGCTTCAATCTTCTTTTCCATCTCAACGTCCATGACAGGCTGGTCGGAGATCATGTTGCCCTTGAACGGAACAGGCTTTCCCTCACGCCATTCTCTATTCCTACGTCTCTCCTCGCTCTCGAGAAGAGCCTCGTATTGGAGTTCGGGACGCGGTGGGGTGCTGGGGTGCTGTACGGGCGAATCGACGGGACTCATAAAGGGCGGAGGACTGTGATGGATGGCGTCGAAACCCACACCAGCTGCAATGGCTGCGCGGGGGTTGAAGGGGGTAGTCAAGACGGCTTGGTGGTCGATAGAAGAAGTGGATGGCGGCAGGGTGGAATGTTTCCTGCGAATGATGGGCGGATCCATCAATCGCCTCTGGGGAGGTGCTGGTGCTGCCATCTCTGACAGACTGTGTTCGGGAGCATCGTTGGCGGGGTCTACATTGCGTGCGCTGGCCCGCGGAGAGGAGATGGGGCTGTCGGTGTGGAGATAGGTAGTCGCGAATATGCTGTCGCGCTCGTCCAGCTGGGGGCGGTCAATTGACGACTTCCAAAGGTTGTTGTTATCGTGGACAATGGGAGCCGTGCGTGAACGGCCCGTCTGGGAGAGGGTCTTGGGCGTCACTTGGTCGTGCTCGGGGTCCGGCGTGCGAACTCCATGGCTGGCGTTCGACCTCACCGATGCGGGGGGTGAGGTATTTCCTTGGGCGTCCGGCTGGGGTGACATGGGCTCGACATTGATTCGACCGTTGGGAAGGCACCTCGTGGCAGGATGGGTGGCAGATATTGCCGGGTGGGCGCTCAGGTCGTTTGCCAGGATGCGGTCGTTTGGGCGCGGCGGAGACACAGCGGAGGGCCAGCAGGGGCGGATCTTCCAGATTAGCGTGCAGAGCAGCGGCGCTGGCGGATGGGAGGGCTGCAGATGTGGTTCCAGGGTGCTAGCGAGCGAGACACCAGTGAGAGATGCGAAAGGTCCACGTTCTAATTCTGTGTGGTTTGGCGTCAAGGCCAAAGTGGCGCAAAGATTATCCCAAGCGAGCGGCCCAATGACGTCTGCCTGACTGCCACCGCGTAACAAAGCGCGTCAGTGCAGATGGCCCGAGTGGTTGGTGGTTTCGCGACGGTACCGTGCGATGTTTGTTTACACAATGCAGAAGACGGACGTGGAGAGGGCAGTTTGGCCTCTGGCGACAAAGACAATTGGGCTTGGCGGCAATTGCGCGGGCAATTGCTGCGACGTCGTGGTTGCCTGTCCATGTGAAGACGAGGCAGGAGCGTCCGTGCACAAGGAGCCACATGAACGATGTCGGCACGGTTCACGGACTGAGCTAGTCGACGTTGAACGCTTCCAAGGTTCAACCCACGACACATGCCATCACCATAGGCTGCAGTCACGCGCTGCAGCTTCACTTTGCAGCTTCGTTGGAAATTGGAAAAGCACAATTCTTGACATCTGTGACACAAGCTAGACGTCTTTTCGCCTCCGCGCCGTCCTCCCCGTGCCCCTACAAAGGCCCGTATCCAAACTATGCGGTACCGGCTATACCATCCCATCACGATTGCCTCACCCCTTTCGCCGATATCAATCCGTGCTCTGCCCAAGGTCTTTTGCTTGCATTGACTATGCATGGGCTCCAGACGTCGACGACCAATCACTCGAGAACGTGGCCTCTCACCGCCTGCTGCATCCTTACGTGACTATCGCTGCACGTCGCTGTGATACCGGTACAGGAATGCTTCCATCTGGCAGGACCAGAGTGCCACGACGACCAAGGCCACTGGTGGGACGTGAACATGCCGCTGCTTCCGTGTTGCTCTGACCCGCACAGCATTGCCTAGAGACGAAATCATATTTCCTCTTTGTCATAGCATTCAAGTGTCGTCTATATTACGAAGGAATCGATCTGTAAAATCCAGATCACCAGTAGGGCCGAAGTCACCTAGTGACGTGTCGATGTCCAGTGCTGGGAATCTAATGTCCTTCAACGCCCCCTTGGACATGTCACCTAAAAGCCCCTGAGATCCTTGTGAAGCTTTGTCTGTAGTGAAGCTCCAGATCGATGTGATGTTGTTCTTATCCTTCAATGGAATTCGGTCGGTACCAGGAGTGGGGCTCTTAGCGATTGCGTCAGCTTTCAGTACCCCATCACTAGGACTGAGAGCGAACCGCAGATTGCTTCGTTGTGATTCTTCAGGCTTCTTCTTCACTGTGCTGAACGCGAATGGTGACGCTGCGCCAAAGAGGTCCTGCGTACTGATGGGTGGAGCCTGCAGTACAGTCTCGGGTGCCAGCGGTTCGTCTCGCTGGACCGTGAAGCCAGAATGGGGTGTAGTTGCTGCGATGGGAGCGGCCAAATACGGACGGGGTGTATCTCGAAGTGAGGGTTGTGAATCCAATCGAAGGACCTCAGGCGATACTATGGGGAAAGTGCTTTGCTGGAACTCAAGCTGAGCTCGCAGCAATGCGGCTTGTGTAGACCAGTCAGAATTATGACTGCCTCGACTTGTGCGGAAATCCGAATTCTCATCCTGGACCACAGTAACATGTCCTTCCACCTGCGGAGATGCTTGCACTTCGACGGTAACTTCCTCTGTACAGACCTCCTGCAGCTCATTCTTGGCTTCATCCTGGGTAGCAGTCTTGTCAGCAACTGGTTCTCTGACTGAGGGAGCTTTCTCTGGCGATGAGTCGAAGTTGACTGCTCTCGGCCTCAGTTTCGATTTTCTAGAAACTGGCCTGGGCGTGGACGCATTATGTGTATCTTGGTGACTGGAGCGTCGTGGCGGTTCTCTTGGGTTCGAGGCTGATGTTGAGTTGATAGATCGGCCCGCAGACTGCTGTACATCATCTCTTGTACGTCTTCCTTGACTTCCTATCGAAGAAGTAATGATCGGTACTGTCCGCTGTGACCGTTGTCCCGACTGACTGCTGTGAGGTGTTGCTATGGTCAGAGCCGGAGTATCACCTGCCTCGGTTACTGAGTCTGCAGCGGTTAGGACTTGTGCCTGAACTTCCGTATCGGCACCCCTGGTAGGTGAGGATATCATCATGGAAGCCGACGCGCTTGATGCCCATTCCTCTTGCTCCAATGCTCCAAGTGCCGATGTCTGAGCCTGAATAGGTGCTTTTGGGAGACTGAGCCGCAATTCTGATAACGTTTGTGTTTGTGAGGCGCTATTTCGCGATCGTGATCGTGTTGGAGACGTGTCCGTGTTCCGGTTTGTGGCTTTGCGCATGTCGACTCTGGCGGAGTCAGGGCGACGCAACCAGAATGGGTTTGTCATGGGAGAGCGACTTTGTATGCATCTAGCCGTGGATATGCTCACGGATTCTATCGTTTCGGGTACATCTTCTTCGTCGTCGTCGTCGGGTAAGGGCGCTGTCGCGGGCGGGACTTCGATTTCGTCGAGGCTATCGTCGTGTTCGCGGCGGTCGAGGTCGTCCTTGGCAGCCCTGGATGTTTCTGGCGACTCTGTCTGGGGCGGCGCGGATTCTTCGACGACAACGCTTTCAGTGCTCCTCCTCACCCTTGCGCTGCTCCTATGCCCAATTGCGTCTCTTCGACCAACAGCGGCCTTGTTGCTCTTGTGTGATATCTTCTTCTTCTTTTTTTCTACTATGGGTTTTGCCCATGGGTTCTTCCAGTCATTGTTGAAGGGTCCTCTTAGCCCTGCTGTGACAATGACGGGTGCTCGGCCACGCAGATATCGGGATGCAATCGCTTCGATTCTTCGTCGCTTCGCTGCCCGGTGCTCAGCGTCCTCGTATTCTGCGAGTGGTTCTTCGAGGAGGTCTTCTGGGTCGACATGGAAACCATCAAAGTCCAGTCCCCGCTTCAGGTGAGGGTGTAAATAGAGCGGCATGTTTATGGGCAATCGTGACGAGAAGCTTGTCCTCGACACAATGCAGCTCTAACTAGAGTCCAGCATGTGACAATGTTCTATGGGTAGCAGCAGTGATGATGTAAAAATAAGGTGGGGTCGGGTCGAGTCGCATCGTCGTTCGGCGTCTGTGTCGTAGCTGCCACGGCGGCGTGAAGGGAGGACCAAGCTCAACAAACAAGCTCGGGAGACAAGCGAATGAATCCGCCAAGACAAGATCTGCTACCGTCTCAGAGATGGAATAGCCGTTTTCTCGGGACGGTCTAGTTCTCTTGATTGACGGGATAGTCATCGTCGGCGCATTGTCGTCTTGCGTTTTGCGGGAGATCGTATGTGGTTGCTGTGGGAACGACTCCTTAGCGCACGCGGGGATAGGCCGTGCATCCGGCATCAGATGTCATAGATGCTCGCTAGTATATCGATATACACCCGATAACAAGTCAGCACGACTCGTCGACGCGTTCTTGGACGTTGCGCCCGCCATTGAGAAAGCCGCAGAAGCAATATGCCGTTTGCGCTAAGATAGCAGCATTATTTTGACGCGTCGGCGCCAGCCAGCAAGTTTCCTCCTCACCGCTTCATTTTCCAGCGCCCAAACTTGAGACATCAACACGGCCAACGCGGCACCGGCCGAGACAACCACCACAACCACCACCATGGCCAAAAACCCACCACAGCCCAGCTACTTTGAAGGGCTCTCCGAAGAATGGCCCCAGGAATCACCAGCCACAATCGCACGCAATGTCCAAAGCCCGGCCGTGACTCCCCAGAGCGCGGCAAAGGCCCGCAGTCGTCTTCCCCGCATGCGACAGTCCTCAGGCTCCTTCTCCGAGATCCAAGTGCGCAGCATCGGCAAAGAGCTTCGGCCGCCAAAGCAGAGGAGCGCCCTCCTCGAGCGCAGCTACAGCGACATCAACGCCCCGCCCGCCCCGTCATCGCCCAACGCGTCACACATTGAGCCCCCACGTCGCGCCTCGTACTCGTCTTTTTCCATCTCGCAAGGCTCCGGCATTCACTATGGAACAGTCGCACACAACACGGTCGCGAGATCACCCACAAAAGAGCCAGGATCCCATGACACGCCCGAGTGGAGGCGCAGGCTCGTCAATGGCGAAGTAGGCTACGGCGGCCAGACCGACTTGTTTGGCCCCACAGGTCTTGAGAACATCTTCCAACCACCGGCCGGAGGTGCATCAGACGACTCTGCGCAACCAAAGCGCAGACTTGGGCTGCTGAAGGGTCTTTCTGCCGTTCCGTTACCTTCGAGTCCACCACCATGGCCAGCCACGCGACGGAACGCGCAACAAAAGGAACAAGACCACGATGCCACACTAGATGAGCAACAACAACAAACAGAACTAGAGGAGCCCTCCCACAATGAAACAACACACGAAGAAGAGCCATCGGAATGCTCTCAAAATCTTATGCCGCCGCCAAGCGACCCGGTACGGACTGTGAGCGGCCAGATAGAGTACGAGAACGAAAACTTCAGCCCTGTCTATCTTACCATGACCGGGAACATGAAGACTAGCCAGGCTGCCAACCCTGCCCCCAACTTCAGAGGATCCGAACTTGCCAACCGGTTACGCCAGATCGGATCGCCGCCCCCAGACCATTTTCAGTCCGAGCAAGAAGAAAGCGCACTGGGTTATAGCCGCGAGGACTCATCTTTTGCCAGACTGCAAGACGAGTCGCTACCAGAAGGCCTTCCTGCTGGCACTCCAGATATGGCGGACATGAACCGGAATGTAGAGTTTCGAAGAGGTGGATATTCTAGGGACGGATCTTTCCATCGCAAGCCTCTCAGCCCGTCGCCAGAAAGGATAGCTGGGTCGCGACCATCCAGCAGTCGTGCCGTCACAGCTCAGTCGAGTACAACCACGAAACACCCTTCGCCTCCTCCAGCATTGGTCACCAACCCATCTACACCACATCGTCGACGCGAACAATTCTTGAGTCCAGACCGAGCAAAAGGCTCTGGAAGTCCGTTGAAGCTCTTCGATGCGCATGACACCTTCACAAGTAACCGTATACAGAGGCGACTTAGTCAGCTTGAGTACAAATCTGAGAAAGCTTCTAGTGTCAAAGAGGGCACGGCAGAGTCAAGCAAGGCGGCGCCGAAGCAATCGAGGCTGACATCGGTAGAAGAAAGGAGCATGCAGAACCTCGATCAAAGTCAGTCGGAACTGCCATTCAGACTTCCGTCTTTCGGCCAAGGCCAGCTAAATCAGCACGAATTCTCTGGTGACTACTCTGCAATAACATCCGATGATGATTACGATGCGCAAAACGATAGCGCCCCCGACGAGTCACCCTCTACAGATGTTGCGCCTCCTGGCAGCCGCCAACCTTTCAAGTTCCAGCTTGACGAATCACCAGTCCGACGCCAGCCTTCAAAAGCTCGTAGACGTGTATCTAGCCAGGCAGCGAACCCAATAAGAAATGTCAGTCGGAATGTCAGTCGGCCAAAGTTTGTACCACACCGGAAGGTCTCTGAGGAAAAGACGGAGGCATTTCCAGAAGAAGATTTTTCAGAAGTTGTTCACGAGTATGCTGAAGGGAAGAGAGGTCCGACATCGCCGTTCAAGAACCCTACTCCCAAGCGTAGAAGGACAATCACTGCAGCAGATGAAGATGAAGAGAACAAAGATATACCGAGTGATGCTGAAGCAGGCACAATACAGCGTTCGCATGCAGCCATCCAGGCGGTTGTTGGACGTACGCAAAAGGACGGCAGTCTAGATCCCTCGACGAACATTGCCGACTCAGAGACGCTAGCCCGACGGCACATATTGAGACCACGCAACCCTACGCCTAGTCAACGAAGGCGAGAGGAGATACAAGCAGAGATCATGGAAGCTACAGAAGCTTTCATCCAAGCTTCACCAAAGCTCAACACAATTCAGGAACACCTAGATTCATCTATCATGTCAGATACTGATACAGAACGAGAACATGCAAAGGCAGTCGCCAACCAGGTCGCAGCTTTCACTTTGAGGAGGCAACCTGGCGCGCGCGATAAGACTCGCAAACGATCTGTAACCACGCAAGATTTCCTGGATGAAGCGCTCAAAATCATGGACTTTATCCGCACCAAGGGTCGACCAACTAGTGGTTTGGGCAGCCTCGAAGAAACGGAAGCCGAGACTCAGCTGCTCGAAGAAGTCAACGACCATCCTTCCAGTATGTTAACGTTTGAAAGGCCCCCGAGCAAGGAAGGACGACAGTCATCCTGGCAGGACGCGAATAAGCGAGACATAGATGCAAGAATCGAGAATCACCTCCGCAAATACCAAGAAAACGAGAACGATACTTTCTTGAACTCTTCGGTCAACTCTATTCGAGTATCACGCCTGAGAGGATCTGCAACACCAGAAGGAGAGAGTGTGGTGGTTGAGCAGGATGATATTCGGATCACGGACAACCCAAACAGGCACCAGACCGAGGATGACGAGGACCATCGCCCTAGTTCTGCGCCTCGTGGAAACGCCACACTCCTATCGACAGCTTCATCTTTCGGAAACACAATTGTCACAAACGCATCACGTCGTTCGGAATGTGTCGCGACGCTAGCTCCCGAAGCGGTGGCGCATCTTATCCCTCAGCAAGTCGCAGGCATGAGCTTTGATCGCGACAAGAACATTTGGGTCCGCCAGAAGAACCCGTCCAGGCAGCACCAGCTACAAGCGGAAGAACCAAGCGCCATGAATGCTAGCGAAGATGATCCTTTCGGCAACATTCCTGATCTGACAGTAGAAGATACGACTGAGCTAGATACTAGAACAGGCTCTCCAGTCCGCCTCCAGCCTACAGCAGAAACCATCCTCGAAGATACAGAGAAGCCAGACGACGACGAAGACTCGCGTCCAGTGACCCGTGAAGGCAAGGGTGTCGCATACACGGAAACAAGCTCGGCACCTTCCAAGGCCTCGAACTTTGGCTGGAGCTTCCCCAAAACTGACACACGAGCTACATCGTGGAGCACTCAAGCCCCGCGGATATACAGCACACACAAGATGCCTCATGCGCCTACAACGTATGCCATTCCAGAATCAGAAGAAGATGGCGTCGAACATGAGATTCAGTATTTCGAAGGGAGGGACCACGCTCCTGCAAGTGTGCAACGTCCGCGAGTACGAAACGTTACTATCTCGATCGCTGAGCGCGAGGATCCAGCACGCGAACCTCAACCCGAAAATGCTCAGAAGCAACGCCGCCAACAATGGGGACCCTCCAGTGCTCAGCAGATGTCAGATAAGAAGCAACCAGCTTGGGGACAGACAAACGGTACCCGTACCATGTCGCATGGACGACCCAGTCGTCTGCCCGTCTTCAACGGAGATGGTGACTTGTCGATTTTGGATGATGCCCCGTCGAAGAATTATCGGATGGAGTTATCGATGAACGTCTCTGCGCCCTCTCTTCGCCATGGACGACGGGATACGCTTGTGACTGCACCATCATCACCTGTAAAGGATGTCACATTCATGCTCAGTGACCTACCTGAGTTTACTCTCAACCAGATCGATGAGTTCGATCTCCCAGATCGAGTTGTGGTGAAACATAACGGTAGCCGGTTTTCTAAAGCTCTAGAAGATCGTTATGCACAAGGCACTGCTGAGCTTGTGAAGGCACTACAGGATGTCGAGCCCGATGAGCCTTATTGGGAAGATCTTCGTACTGTCAATCTCCACAAAAAGGACCTTAACAGCTTGCACCGTCTAGATGAGCTCTGCTACCACCTCGAGGAGCTCGATGTTTCAGACAATAAGATCAATCAGGTTGAGGGTATTCCTTACTCCATGCGTCGACTGCAAGCACAGAACAACTGTCTGAATGGACTTACCTCTTGGACGACCCTCGTCAACCTACAACACCTTGACATATCCGGTAATGATATCGACAGATTGGACGGCCTCGCTGAATTGGTGCATCTCCGAATTCTGAAGGCGGACAACAACAAGATCAGATCTCTTCAAGGCATTCTACATCTCGATGGCCTGATGGAATTAAGCGTTCGCGGCAACGAGATCGACACGGTTGACTTCAGCCGAACAAATCTGTGAGTCCGATTAGAGACTCCATCTCATCATTGTTTGCTAATCTGTTCGACAGGAAATCTCTCACTGATCTGGATTTGAGGAAGAACCACTTGCTTGAAGTACGGAACCTGCACTGCTTGCCCCAGCTCCAGCATCTCAACCTTGGTATGTTTTTCGGTTGCTACGTTTGCTAGGACATTACTAACGATACGCAGACGACAATGAGATAGAGGAGTTTCCACTTATCGACACGGCTTTCAAGCCTTGCAGATTCCTACGGTCTATCCGTATCTGCCGGAACGGAACCACGATGCTTGATGTTGATCAGTACTTCCCTAAGCTCGAGTCTCTCTATGTTGATGGCAACTGTTTGACCCAAGTATCTGGCCTAGAACATCTTCGACATCTACGCACATTCTCCGCTCGCGAACAGATCCTCAACTCGGAGTCGGACATGGAGATGTGTGCGAGCAATCTTGTCAGGAATACAGAAGTCCGCAACCTGTATCTCTCGCTCAATCCGACGTACGGCCTTCAGATCTCGCAACATCTACTGAGTCTTCAGCGCCTAGAATTGGCTTCCATGGGCCTAAAGGAACTACCAGATAACTTCGGTCAGCTTACGCCGAACATTCGATCTATCAACCTCAACTTCAACTCTTTGACAGATCTTCGGCCACTCCTCAACATCAAGCGATTAAGTGAGCTTCTCCTGGCAGGCAACAAGCTCGAGCGCCTACGTGCCAACGCAATGGTCTTGGGCAAGCTGGCTACACTCTCGAAGCTAGACTGGCGAGACAACCCGCTCACGCTTCGCTTCTACGCTCCGACATGTGAAAACCGGGTCATGTCTCTCAGGCAGAAACCCTCCGACGAGCAGCTCACGAACCGCTTCGTTCTACCTGAGGGGGAAGTTGAAGCAGATGTGCAACACCTCCAGCGACTGGACTACGAAACCCGCATTAGGCGGCGGGTCACCGAGATGATGCTTGCCAATCTATGCAGGAGCTTGAGGGAGCTCGACGGGCTGCCGTTCGACAAAACGCGCGTGCTCGTCAAGGACGATGTATGGGAGCGCCTGCTGTTCCTTGGCGTTATCCAGCGCAAACGAGCAGATACTGCTGTCGACGACGGCAAATAGTGGTGCATACGATGATGAGAACATATAAGCATGGAGTTGTGGGGACAAGGACATTTGGGAATGGAATTGGCGCACGTTTCGCAATTACATATTGGGTTTCGCATAGCGTTTTGCATATGGTTTTGGTTGGGGTCTTGTACGATACTTTTGGAGTTGCGTTTGGTGGTTTCATTGTTCTTCGCGAAGCATCTAGTACTTGAGCATTTTCTAGGCGCATATCTTTCGGCGCAGAACAGATTCGCATAGGCTTCATTGCTGAAGAGCGAGGATTAGATTATTTGTAATGACTTCATGAACCGTATTTGGTAACGAACAAGATTCTGCATACCCCGCTCGGCAAGTGCTCTCGATGACTTGACGCCTCAGGATCGCTGCAGGCGGAACTTGGGTGAGCTGATCAGCCATCCCCCGCTCTCCACTAAATAGCTCCGCTGAGGCCCGTGCATCCTGCATCAAATCGTTCCAGGCCCCGTGACACGTACGCAACCATGAGCCCACAAGTTGGTCAGTTGAGATGATCTCCATTCACCATACACCTCACAATGGCAACTACTTCTGACGAAGACAGGGCGGTGCAGCTTGTGGAGAGGGCAAATGAGAGCACCAAGTCTGGCGAATTAGCTGTTGCAGCTCGGTACCTGCGTGAGGCTAGTACGATTGCGCCTGAGCATCCACGCATCAAGGAAGCATGGGTTGCGCTGAAGGAAGAGGAAGACAAGAGCGAATTGCTGGGTTACTGTCGAGCTTGGGTGAGGAGCAAGGATGAACACGATGGAGAAAAGGCACTCAAGGCGATAAAAACACATGGCTTGAAGCAGAAAGAAGCAGAACAAGCGATGGATATTTTGTTTGACTTCAAGGGCGAAGATGATGTATTGGATCAGGTCTCGGGTGAGCTACTGAAGAATCCGGGAGCACAGATGTGGCTTGCGAGAGCCGTCCGGGAGCAGCCGACGCGGATTTACTACGAAATGTTCGAGCGGGGTGACGACTCTATCGACGGCTTGCTCAAGGTCTTGCTCAACCGAGCGATTTGGCCCGACGATGAATCGTTCAAGCAAGGTCATCGAGACATGTTCATGCTCAGTCTAGCCATGATGATGGAGGAGGCGCTCGAGCACCCAGAACGTGCGATGAAAGGCATTGCGCAGCTGCTCGCTCATTATGCAGAGCATCTCAAGGGTATCATCGATGCGGATAGCTTCGACGTGATTCTCACCTCACTGGATATCCGACTACCTGCCAGCCTACGCAGTCAAGCTACCCTCGCAAGTATCAAGCTATTCGAACTTGCACCAGAAACTGCCAGCGAGTTGATTTCAAAGTTTGTTGCGGCTCGGACCAAGAAGGGAGAAGCGAACGACCTCGTTATCGCGTTTTCAGCGGCTGCAGCCATCTTCCCAGTCGCTGTCACGCCAGCAGCTGCATTGTTCCTTACAGAGGGCTTCGTCAGCACATTGGTGCCTAGGGTCCAGAGCAAGAAGTCGCACAACCTCGAACAAGCGACTCTAGAACTTATCAGCGCTGCATGCGTGGATAAGAATTGCCGAGAGGCGATCAGCAAGCACTGCAGAGAATGGCTGGAGGACGTGGTTGCAGAAAGTCAGAATAAGAAGCGGGCTAACCTAGCCGCGCTCATACTCGTCAAGCTGGGCGAGGAGCAGCCGTCTGAGGATGCGCCAAGGATTGTCAGGGCGGAGAAAGTAGACCAGAGTGATCTGATCGCTAGCTTCAAGTCAATGGTCATAGGCGGCGACACATCTTCAAAGCAGGATTCTGTCGAGGGTCTAGCATATGCTTCTCTTCAACCCAAAGTACGAGAGGATCTTTCCAAATCGCCCAAGTTCCTCAAACGCCTCATCGAAACCATGAGTGATCCTTCATCACCAAAGAACATCGTATTTGGCGGTCTCACCATTTTCGTCAACATCACACAATACCTCCCTTTGCAATCGGAAGAGGAGAAGCGCATGGCACAACTAAAAGCCTACGCCAATGTCCAGAAGCCATCCGCACCACACGTCCTACTCAATGACGAAGACGTCGCTATACGATGCAAACGCATTCTCGAAGCCGGGGTTGTCCCCCTCCTCGTCCACGTCTGCAAAAAGGGCTCTCCATCGATCCTTACACAGAGCAGTCTGATACTCCTCTCGCTTTCGAAAGAGACCAAGTCCCGAGGTCTGATGGCCCAGCAGGGCGCGGTCAAACTGCTCATCCAGATCTGGGACCACATATCCTCCACCAACGATCTTTCAACCACAGGCACAACGCCTTTCCCACCAGCCGCCTTGCCCACGACCGCACAAGCACTCTCCCGACTTTTGATCAGCATAAACCCTTCCCATGTCTTCAATGCCGCGCTACCAACCACATCAGCCATCCGCCCGCTCCTCAGCCAACTACAGCGAACAGATTCGAGCACATGGCAACTACACGCATTTGAATCGCTGCTCGCGCTCACAAACCTCGCGAGTTTGGACCGGAATACACAAGACCATATTATACGCCAGTCTTTCGATACTGTTGTCGATGATCTACTACTCAGTGCCAATACTATGATACGACGTGCGGCAACGGAACTCATATGCAATCTCATGGCTTCACCAGTATGTATTGGGAACTTCGCTGACGGAAGCCCCCGCGCGAAACATCGCTTGCACCTTCTGCTCGCCATGACAGATGTTGATGACGCTGCTACGCGTTCAGCGGCTGGTGGCGCACTGGCTATGCTGCTGAGTGTTGATATCGCTGTGCTGGAGTTTTTGCAGCAGAAGAAGAGTGTCGAGTGGCTGGTAGGGCTGTGCAAAGATGATGATGAGGGGATCAGGTATCGGGGGATCGTTTGTTTGAGGAGTGTAGTGGATGTGCCTCAGGGGGTGGAAAAGTGTAAGGCAGAGGGTGTGATAGAGGATTTGAAGGAAGTGCTGAAGGGGACGAGAAGTCCAGACGTGCTTGGAGCGGGGGTGGAGACGTTGAAAATATTGATGGGTCAGTAGCACTGCACTTGAAACCACATTGATCCATGGTGTCATGGTTTGCTGCCAGGGCACACGCAGATGCACTATGTACAATACCACCAATGATTACACAGATAAAAAGGTGGCCAAGGACGTACCTTGCAGACAGGTCGACTGTGGCGCGCTCTCCTCTTCTTTCGATACATATCGTTACCAGATCTGCTATTATCAGGGAGACAATCTTTGACAGTTTGGACGTACATGCGTATGCGAAGCAATATCGTGCATTCGTAATTGACGTGTGGCGGCGGCAATGGTACTTCAAGACAGACAGTTACAACGACGGTTGACCTAACGTATGGAGTCAAGTATGCGACATGTATTCTTTCAGCTTCCCAGTTGGACATAGCGTTGGAAGTCATAGTGATAATACCGGGTCCAGGGCAGCCAAAGTACCGTTGGTGGCTTACTAGCGTTCGCGTGTCATGCATCGCGCTGCAACCTGAATCCTCCTTTCCACGCAACCAGACTTCTGCCTGAGGATAATTACGCAGCCATGTCTGCCTTACGCGCACATCACGCACCACAATAATGCCATAAAGAGGGACACGTCTTCTTGATCATGTACTAACAATGCGATAACATAGCCATTGCAGCCACCAAATACGCGCCCACAATGCCCATCACCGAACTCGCTCTCCTCCACCTCACACCCGGTACCACAATCGACGATGCCGCCCTCCGCTCGAAACTGTCGCACGCAAAAACAGTCCTGCAGAACTACACCGGCCGGACCTTCTACTACATGCAGCAGACGGAAGACCCATCTTGCATTTACGTCATCGGAGAATGGGACTCGCTTGATCAGCACTTAAACGATTTCATCCCAAGCGCAGACAACCAAGCTTTACTGGAGAGTCTAAAAGACGCGATTACTGTAGACTCCAACCTCGAACACCTTGATGTATCGAACGCTGAGCTCCCCTTGCCGACAACTCAGGCGCAACTCGAACAAGCGCGTCGTGGGGAACTGGTATGGAGTATCGTTCATTGCAACGTCAAGGCTGATGAGCGACACCGGTTCCTCGATGCTTTTAATGAAGAACTGCGGTTCTTACAGGGTCATATAAACGAGTTAAAGGGTAAGACAGGGCGTGGATGGTGTGTTAGTGGGAAAGGAGACAAGGGAAATGTTTCTGTGGCTTTGTGTCCGTGGAAGAGCGTTGAGCAACATTTGGGATTCGGCAAAACGGAAGGGTACGCGGAGGTTGGGGATATTGGAGATTTTGTTGATGAGATTGATGTTAAGCATGCTAAGCTTCTGGACATCTGATCTTGATCTAACAGTTACGCGATAACGTATTTCAAAGGTATACACTGTCACCTTTTTGATAGTACACCAACGTAGATTGCTGTGTATACCATCATTGTGGCTTTTCAGGCTTGATCACGACGAACGGTGAGATGGTGTACAGTATTCTTACATTCTTTCTATTTCGCATACGTCATTAGCTTGATTCGGCAGCTGCATGCGAAAGGAGCTTTAGGCCCACGATAGTCTCCTTCATGTTGGTCAAGAAGTGCTGTCAGCGCGTTCAGCGGCTGTTCAGCAACTCAAAGGTGGGAGCAGCACTGATAAGCGGCCGTTATCTTCGGAATGCTTCCGAACGAACCCCTCACAATCATGCACGATAGTATTGAGTGCAGGCAGTGTGTTAATAGGTCTGGATCATGGCAAGTATAAGTAAACCATTCTGACGCTCTACTAATGGCTATTTCCACTTGCTGCTGATCTATAAGCTTCGCGTTGTTCACTTCCAACATGGATCATTTGCCGGATATAGTACCACATGCCAGGTACCTCCCTTCTGGTCATGTGGCAGTGGTTTCGTTCGTTGCAATTGCAATTTTCGTAATATACAAAGTGAGCATGCCATTGAATGCCAGGAGATATGAGCTAACGTTGACAGCTGTTCACCCGCACTGACGTCCCGTATATCCACGGTCTGCCAGAGATACCGGGCGCTCTCCCAATTACGGGTCATCTCACCCAGCTCGGCGACGACCATGCTACAGTATGCGAGAAATGGTGGCGGCAGTACGGCAACTCTGTCTTCCAGATCCGACTTGGTAATACGCGCGCTGTGATTGTCAACTCCTTCGAAGATTGTAAAAAGATCCTGGTTTCAAATTCTCAAGGACTGATCGATCGGCCAAAACTGTATACATTCCATGGTCTGATCTCCTCGACTCAGGGTTTCACTATTGGAAGCTCCCCGTGGGATGAGAGTTGTCGGAACAAGCGCAAGGCTGCATCGACTACGTTGAGTAAGGGTATGATGAAGAACTACTATGATATGTTCGACCTGGAGTCTTACTGCATCCTTCGCGACCTCCATCGCGATAGCAAGAGTGGAGAAGTCGAGGTCAGTATTCGACCGTACATACAACGCTATGCCCTCAACACAACCCTCACGTTATGCTATGGCATCCGCATGGACGCAGTCTACGACGATCTGCTCCGCGAGATCCTCGAAGTGGGATCCGCCATCTCGCTCCTCCGCTCCGCTTCTGAGAACTACCAAGACTACGTCCCCATCTTGAGATACCTGCCGAACAACGAAAAGAACCGGCGCTCCAAAGAACTGCGTGAACGGCGAGACAAGTATCTGAACGAACTTCTTGACAAAGTCCGCGGGATGATCAAGAACGGTACGGAAAAACCATGCATCAGCGCCGCCATCCTCAAGGACGAAGAAACCCGCCTCACGGGCGTAGAAGTAAGCTCCATCTGTCTGTCTCTCGTCTCTGGCGGTTTCGAAACTATACCTGGTACGCTTGTATCCTGTATCGGCTCCCTTTCCACACCCGCAGGCCAGATCTTCCAAGACCGCGCGTATGCCGAGATACGCAAAATGTATCCCACCGACGCGGCGTTGAAGGAAGCCTGGGCAACAGACTTTGAGAAAGAAACCGTACCATATCTGAACGCTATCGTGAAGGAAGCGGGGCGGTACTATACCGTTAGTAATATGAGTTTGCCGCGTAAGACAATGGGAGAGGTTAGGTGGGGGGATGCTGTCATCCCGAAAGGGACGATGGTGTTGATCAACGCTCAGGCTGGTAACCATGGTACGGAAATATCCAGCTTCAGCCAGCTGAGGGTAATGTGATGGATAGCTAACGACTTATAGATACCGACTACTGGGGCCCTACAGCCGCTACCTTCGACCCAGAACGCTGGCTCACCCCCCCTTCATCCCCAGACGCCTTACATACACCGACTTCGCACGCTAGCCCGCCTCACCTCTCCTTCGGTGCCGGATCTAGGTCTTGTCCTGGCGCTTTGATAGCGAGCAAGCTGATCTATGCTGCGCTGTTCCGTTTGCTCAGTCTATACAGGATTGAGGCCAGTGTGACGAATCCACCAAACACGGATTACGTGGACTATAACGCGATCAAGAGTGCTTTAGTGGCTATACCAAGGGATTTCGGAGTGAGGCTTGTGCCGCGAGGTGGTAGTGAGGGTGATCTTTTGGGTAGTGTGCTTGATGAAGGGAGAGTGAGGACTGCGGAGCTGTACAAGGAGTGATCGTGCGTATATATGATTCTGCTGAGTTCTACACAACTCTGATGTTAGGTTCCAGCTGTCGTGCGCCAAAACTTCGCTCACTGGTCGCTCTTTCACTTTTTCCCTGAATGAGGCTAGCGTATATCGAGTGACAAACGTGCTTTCCTTGTCTACCACGCACCCCTCAGTATTTGGGTCTCACACCCAACTTATCGCAGCAATCCCAAATATGAGGCTCCGAATCGCTTCAGGCGTCATTGTAGCAGTGGCCTCCTTGGCTGTTAGTGAGAGGCCTGCGCTTTCACCCAAGATCTTCGGCGTCGACCCCTCGGGGGCCCCTCCCTTGTTCAACCCTCCTGAGTTCGCGCCTGCCCTGGGAGGTAACGCATTTGATCCAGAAAATGTGGCTGATAAGACTCTCTGGGACAAATACCTCAAGAAGGGAGACCACATGATGTGTTTGATGGAGGCTACGGACGCAGGCGCAGGATGGCTAGAGAAGGATCCCAGAAAACCACCTTCAGCCGCGAGCAAGTGGACGGGTGATCTTAGAGGTGAGCACAATCTCTTCATAATCTCGATACCAGGAGACCAACATTTCCGACAGCTGAACTCCAAAAATGGTTCTGGCACGAGTCGCAGTACGACAAGGGCTGGGAATGTGATTTCGAGGGCATGGGACTCAAGACGACGTTTGAAGGTCTCGGTCTCAACTCACAATCAAAGTACGACGATGAGGGTGATCCACAAGCCGGGAGCAACGACTGCTATTCAATTCAACATTATGACGAATACTGGGTTGCAGACCCTGATGACGAATGGGGCCAGACGATTCCTATCAAGGACCAGAAGTACAGAGCCGACGGTAAGGAGTATACAGTACGTCAAATCTATATGCACAGGCAGGTACAACAGCCTACATCGGGACAGAATACTAACAAGACACGACAGGCCACAGCCGGCGTCTACCAGTTCGCTATCAACCATGATGGAGGTCTCATTGCCAAGAACATCGAGAGCCCACGCCATGCCGTTCTTAGTCCGATGTCTTGGGGTCGTAGTGCCAACCCTGGAGAGCTTCCTGCAATCGAATTCGCGTCTGACGTCTTCTGGGCATATTGGGTCCGCGATAACCCCAATGTCAAGAACTTCCGGGTCTATGGCGCTCACAATGTCATCAATACGGACACAACTCTTTTGGTAGCTCGAGCCTTGAAGAATGTCGGCACAAATAAATTGTCCGTCTGGCCGGGTAACGTCTTCAATATTGGGAGCGAGGAGTTCCGAGTCCTGATCGGTAAGTCTTGTAGCATGCATCGACGCTTGACAACTGAGAATGTCGACTGGGAAAGCCGTGGATTGGACCTGGTCTTATCCTCAACTCCCTGGTTTTGCTAAGATCTCATACTGATTACCTTCAGGCTCACCCATAGGCGCCACAGCTGGTCACTTGCTTGCAGCACACAAGGCCGAACTTGGAATCAAGAGGATCACTAAAGTGACTGTAGTCAAGAATGAGAAATCGCCATTCAAAAATCGACGCCTTCAAGATGATTTACACATATTCTTCAGTATTGGAGATGTACCACCAGCTGAGGTGACCAGACCGGATGAGCCGGTAGGCGTGATGGACAGCCGAATCGCCAGTGTCAGGAAGCGAGGGAAGAACGTAATTAGGGTGCATACTGTAATGGCTTAGAGTTGTGCATGGCGCGCCGTATGACGGGTATGACTGAGGGAGGTGTTGAACCTTGCAACGTAGATGTGGCCATGAAAGATGCTGCGAATCCCCTGGGGGCTCTACTGAGACCTGCTATAGCCTTTTGCAATTCGGATTTATCAACCAAGCGTTCGGTAATGTGCGCCTGTGAATTCGCTTTCTCGTGTGTTGCTGCAACGGGTCGCTCGCGTTCCATCCTATTCTTCATAGGGTCTAGTTACGCCGACGCCTCAATCTCTTGCACTCTCGCCAAAATCTTCGCTTTCCATCTCGTATAATCTTCCTGCTGACGCTCACCCAGATAATCAGTTGCATCCTGCATCATAGTACCCAAGCCAATATAATCACTGCCACCAGCCTTCAACCCCATACCCTTCGCCTTGACTGCCGCATTATCGCTCATCTCCACGCCTTCCATCTCATCTCCATCACTCTGAGGCTTCACACTATCGAACCACTGCATCTGCAACCATCCCTCTTCTTTTGCCATCTTCATCGTCTCTTCTATCTTGATCTGAAGCTCCTCGTCTGTAATGTCCTTGGCAGCAGGTAGTTCAACGACAGCCTTGATTGCTTTCGCCAGCCATTCGTTGTATTGTTGTACTGAAACCTCTATGTCTTTCATGCGCGAGTAGACTAGGAGAAAAACCACGACGATGAGACTTAGTACGCGCGTATCGCTGACATCCCCATAGGACAATACTGTGGTTCTTTTAGGTCGCTTGCTGGGTGATTCGGCGGCAGCGGCGGACATTCGGGATAGCAGCGGATAGATAGACTCTACTCCTGTGTATACGTGGGGTATAAGACCGGTGTAGTCGAATGACTTTGCCAAGGCGCGTATAGTGGGCATAACCCATTCTGGTGCTTCGCCATTGCTTTCAACCCTCCTTGGTGTTTTCCTAGCGCCCAACGGCGTTTTTGACGGTGTGTTGCGTGCTGATGCCGGAGCTGAAGCTGTCGGCTTTCGCGGTGTAGTTGGCTCGCGGGTCGCTGTGCTCTCTGGGAGTGCGCTGCTAAGGTAGTTGTATAGTTTCTTGTATATGCGTGGGGGGCAAGGCGGTCGCGATTGGATGGTCGGGAGGTTGAGACGCTTCTTCAGCCTTTTAGATGTCAGCGTGATGCCAAAACGTGCGTTGGGTGCTCTTCATACCTCTCACATGCTAATTGCGCACATGCGTATGGTCGTGCGATCTCTTCGTCTGGCTTCATCGATGTCGCGACGCTTCGCGACCGCGTCAGTAGCGAAAGCGCGAGCTCTATCAGCTCGGCTGGCAATGGCCCGCTCAGCGTGGGTATTAAGCCCGTGAGGGCTTGTTCTATGCTTGCTCTGCTCATATTGTGCGCGAAATGGATTGAGTCTGAATATGGGTCTGGACGTTTGATCCTGTGTCGATGTTGACGCGTGAGGTCTCGCGTTCTCACGTGCACGCTAAAGCCACCCCTCTTCGTCATCACCAGCATCGACGTGCCCTCTCTCCCATCTTCTTGACCACATTCACTAGACGGTGCGAACGATTCAAGATGCCACAGATTTCTCTCGTGTTCCTATCACCAGGAAGCTATAAAACACCTTTGAGGCATACACCATCATCCCGTTTTCTAAGACATTGACACGAAATATCGCGACAGCCTTCAGGGCACATTTCCGGTTTCGCGACGCCGAGCACCGGATTTTTAGAGCACTGCATCCATTGTAACATTACAACTCTCATTTTCGCCTGTATTTGTCGTGATGCTGCTAAACTTGCTCGTATCACATCTATCTAGGGAACTGGTACGACCACTTCGAGCGCTACTTATTTCCAGTCTCCTTCGTCATACCGTTGCAGTAACACCTCCAACTATACTCACCGCTACCATTGACCAATCGGCGTTCGCGCTCCCGTAGAGATGAAGTAGCAAACCGTGCCAAGCACACCAGAGCTATGTTATCGACACATATATTACGCCATGCTACTGTTGCTAACGTCTCGAATACATTCCAACGTTGTACTGGAGAGGCGCGGTTCGGCGGTCAACCTGCTCCCAACTCCGAACACGTCGACTCGGCCTGACCGACATATTGCACATATGGCTCCTGATCGTGTTCACCGTGTTTGATAGGACATTATAGTAGGTGCATTCGTCAGGATAGCGAAGGTGACATCCAAACAGTATTTGTGTGTAACTCCCGACATCCATGATAGGCAAGGAAGGGAGGACCAAAGCCATGCTGATGACGGGAACTTGCATTTTGACAGCTCGGTTACGACTGGCGAAAACATTTGAGCATGAGCTCATAGCGACTCAAATGTGGTATTTAGGCTTCGCACGCTTTCTGTTGGAGCATCGTACACCATCCAAACTACACTCATAAGATTGTCTTCAAAGGCCTCCAGCCCTGTTGTAGCCTGCACAACCACGTCTCCGACATCCTCCGCGATTTATCAGTGACATACCACGTCTCTATCGAAGCCAAATCCATCGATAGATAACTACGATGCAGCTCACCGCCATCCTCACGAGTTTGCTTTCTACCTTACCTATCGCACTATCCGCACCTACCTACGGCGAGCCGTACAACTGCGGCTACGTTCTCACCGTCCGGAACAGCAGCGCCTACGCTGGTATCTCCGCATACTCTGATTGCACAGCGATCTACTACAACCAATCGATCCCTGGATATCAAGACGCCTATGCCTACAGCCTCTATGGGGGATGTCAATGCTCATTCCATTTGTAAGTCCCATTGATACACGGCGTCCTTGTCGAGACAACCCCCTCGTCGGAGTCAGACTAACGAAGGCGAACATACACTCTCTGCGCGGTGTATACTAACAACTACTAGGAGCGAGGAGAAGTGCAAAGGAGCAACCAATCCACCCATGTACGAAGGGCCGACTGGCACACCCGGAAAGGAGCCCTGCTTCGAGGACCCGAATCCCAAGTGGTACAAGTGCGCGACGATTGGCTAACACATTCATGAGTGGGTCGGATAGACATGAAGGATTGATGGGTAATACTATAACTGAGTACATCTTTGGTATGTCAGTGGTGGCTGAGCTACTGACTTGGCCGCGTTGACGATTATTTGTGGCGCTGGTAGATTTCATCATGACTTGGTTAGCATAATAAAACTTTTCCTCCATCATATTCCTCTCTTCATCGTAGCCGAAATGTTGATGTTCTAGCCCGAATGAATGCGCAGTTTCGTTTCTTGTGCATGTAGTACATGAAGACACTGCGAACGCATTCAGGCTTTTTCCAACTTATTTGTCAGTCCCCAAGCCTATTGACAGTTCCGTTAGTCTTCTCGGTTCTAGATCGAATTATTGCATGTCATTGATATCTCTAATACGAGTAGGATTCACTCCTACCACGCCTCACATGCGAGATGGCGTCTGGATTGACGTTCGAAGAACAGCGTCGGCCCCCATTCACGCCACAACAGTGCATGATTGATGAGCTGGCAATATAAATGCACGTATGCGAGCTTGAATCAATACTCATAGTGTCCGGAGTAGTGGATTTGTCGTTCTCCGCGCGTTTTGGATCCCGTGGAAAGCGCGGCCCGAGCCATAGAGCGCGAGCCCTCTGCGGGCTCGGCCACACATTCCTAGAATGATTCAATCTTACCGGTGAACGATCTCGAGCTGCATGCGAATGCGTTATGCGGCACGACCTGGCGTGTCATCGTGGGTTGATATAAAAGCAGGCAGGAAAGGTCCACCTCCTACTCCTTCTCCACAAGCCGAACGATAGTGGACAGCAAGATCGACCCCAGGCTCCTATCGACACTTCAACGCAAGTAACACCCGCCTACAAACCGCATGTGAGACAGATACTGACCTTGCACACCGATCTCTAGGCAATTCCTGGCGACCTTAACAATATGCATCTCCTCGGCTCTTTCTCTATCGCCTTCCTGGGCTTCTCCTCGGTTGCTTTTGCTGCAACCCATCCCCGAGACTTCTCTCACACAGCGCGTAGCGTCTTGACAAAGAACGACAAATGTTACATCAACCCAAACATCTGTGCCGAGGTCATGATCGGAGATAAGGTCAACCAGCAGCTGGGCTATGATGGGTGCCAGAGGATCTTAAACCCAGACAAAGTCACTGGTATCAAGATGTTGAACTGCGAGTGCAACTTGTACTAGTGAGTACATACTACCTCAACTTCCGCCCGAGGCACTGAATGTCTACGTGCTAATGCTTGCTTATCTAGTTCTGTCGACTCCGGATCCTGCAACAGTGGCGTCGATGAGACTATCGATAGGCTTGGACGCTGTGACATTGTCACGGGGAAAGAACGCCGTTGGAAGAAGCAGCCTGATTTCTGGAGCTGCCATAACCCTCCCGCTTGAGCGCCAATGTACATACTGTATATCGCTAAGCCCTGCGGCGGGTTGTAGTAAGCGATCGTTTTCAAGGGCTGGGCCCGAGACTAGAGCACACTTTGTCGGATACGTTATTGTTAGTTTTGAGTCTCGAACGGCAAAGGCCAAGCGTTCGTCTTCTAGCTTAGTGCTTAGGGTTCAGCTCGTAGTTCAGCTCGTAAGAAAGTCGTTCTCTTGTAGCACCTAATACATACTAACATGTTCTCTTTATTCCTTTTTTTCTTTGCTTATCTTCGGTTCCACGGTAGTCATCGATGCTAGAAAAACGCTATTATCTGTAGGATAAGTATAACCTGTCAGTGCCCGTTTGTGCAACATGAGTTGTCGTACCGGCCCACAGTTGCAAGACAGTCACCAAGGCAAACGCTCTTGCTTCAACAACACATAAGGCAGCGACAAGACGGAGGCGCTCGTGACTACCTTCCATAGGTGATTGGCCTCATCTTCTTCTCCTTCCAGCCCTCGGTGTCCTCGCTCCAGCTGTCTTCCCGTCGAAATTGATAGCTTGCAACTCAAGAGATCATTGTATTTCTACGATGCACTTCTCCACAATACTCCTCGGCGCCTTCGCATTCGCATCTGCCATTGTAGCTTCTGAGCTTCTCAAGTAAGTCAGCCCCCTTCGAGATCGCATCGGACCATACCGTGTCGGCAGAAGAAGTCAATCGACAGCAAAACGCTATGCACGACAAATACTGCAAATGAATGCTAACGTTCACCAGCGAGGTGGGCTACGTTACCGACAGCGAGGGCAAGGTTTACCAACTCGATATCACCGGTCACAACAACGTTCGCGTCATCAGCTCCGAGAGAAATGATGGCTACTACATCCAACCTACAAGCTATCATGTAGAGTCTGCGCACGCTTGTAACTTCTACAGCGAGGCGACGCGTGGTGTTGGATATCTCATCGGCGAGTTTCCGGGTCCTGTCGAGGCCGACTTCAGTAGCAATATCTGGGCGGCATTTTATGAGTGTTGGAATGAGGATCTCGAGCCCACGTCTCCTCCTGGTGTACCGGTTCGACGGGGTAGAGTTTTTGTGGAACCAGGTAGTCTTTAGTTGCAGTACGAGGGACGCGAACGTTGTCGATTTTGCAACTACCAGAGGTGCATACTAGAAGCCTTCACTGTATCCAGTTTCGACGTATGATGATGTGAGCGAAAGCGCATATTTTTGCAGTACATGTTAAGCACGACGTGAATAGATAAGTCTGTAGTCCAAAGTTGTTGCATTGGATGCGTTATCGATAAGCTCATTCGATCGGCCCACTTTTACTTTTCGTCGCTGCGTCGCGAACTCTAACATTGCGCCTCGAGCAAATCTCCAACCACACGTCACATACCTCGACCATGATCCGAAAACAAGCCCGAGAACGTCGCGACTACCTGTACCGCCGCGCTCTGACTCTCCGCGATGCTGAGCTCGCTTCGAAAAGAGCAGCACTGAAAGCTTCCCTCGCCAGCGGCAAGCCTTTGTCCAAAGATGTCGCCGAGGACCAGACCCTGCGCCAGGACTACAAATACGATGAGAGCAGGGCGGATAGGACAGCAGAGGAAGAGCTCGGGCTAGACGATGAGTATGCGCAGCTGTCGGGCGTCGTAGATCCGCGGATATTGGTCACAACTTCGAGAGGTACAACAGCCTGGGAGATGCAGCATGACATGGATATGCTGACGCTGAGATAGACCCGTCAAGTAGACTGGGCACCTTCGCCAAGGAGATCAGATTACTGTTACCCACAGCCATACGATTGAACCGTGGAAACATGATCCTGCCAAACTTGGTCGAGAGCGCAAAATCGGGCGGACTGAGCGACATAGTCTTGCTTCACGAGCACCGAGGAACGCCCACGGCATTAACAGTTTCGCATTTCCCTCACGGCCCAACCGCCAGCTTCTCACTACAGTAAGCACTCCACCAGCGTCTTGCACTGTCCATTTACTCACACGTCCCAGCAACGTCGTTCTCCGCGCCGATATCCCCAACGCCTCCCGCGGCACAGTCTCCGAATCCTACCCCCACTTAATCTTCGAAGGCTTCTCCACCAAGCTAGGACAGCGCTGCGTACAGATTCTAAAACATCTCTTCCCGCCCCGCGAAGCCACGGCAAAGGTCGGTAACCGCGTTGTCACGTTCAAGAACATCGAGGATACGATCGAGGTGCGACATCACGTCTTTGTCAAGACAGGTTTCCAGTCGGTTGAGCTGGCCGAAGTGGGACCGCGGATGAGCATGCGATTGTTCGAGATTAGGGCAGGGACGCTGGATAATAAGGAGGGGGATGTGGAATGGCATCTTAACCAGTACACGAGGACGGGACGGAAGAAGGAGTACTTGTAAAGTTGATGCGAGTATGCTCGATTGCGAAAAGAACAGGTCGATTTTGGAGAAGAGCACAGCAGGAAGACCATCATGGCGCAAAGGAGAACTTTTTTTTTTCAGTTTGAGATACCACGAATCATAAGCGATATCCTGAACTCTGGCGTGCGAGCGACTTGGTATCCCGTAGTGAGGCTACATAGCACGAGTGCGCTCCTCGTGCACAAACCCGTCGTCGTGGCACCGCAGTGGAGTTACAAGTAATTATGTAACATGGCCCTGGTGAAGAACTGGTGAAGCAAGATAATCAGCAACTTTTTGTCCCGCAGGTGAAGTGGTATCTAGCAGACACTAAGAGAACACTATCAATATCCCTTTCACATCATGCAGCCATTGGACTTGCTCGAGTGGAGATCAGATACACTCAATCGTATCCTCTGTCCGTTGATCGTCATATAACTCTCAACAAGCCATTCATACCACACCTTGCGATCATCCGTCTGTCTCCAGAAACTGACTTCGACCTCTGAGTTTGCAGGAAGCTGCATGGGGTTCTACACGTGACGTCAGTTCTCGTCCTCTATACATGGTCATGTCCAGCGGATACATACCTTGAGTGGGAACAAGATGGGAAACCAAGAGATCATATCCTTGCTCTTCTGCTCCATGGTAACAGGGTTCGTGCTGAGTTCCACAGGCCCTTCAGACCCGCTGTAGAGAACGGTTTCAAAATACGCGCCGAGACCGTGGCAGACACCGGGCTCCTGGATGGGGAAAGCAATCTTGCAGTAGCGTAGGTTGTGTTCGTTTGCGCCGTCGCCGCCGCTGAAGCCGCCTCCACCACCTACTGCCGAACCGCCCTTGCGCAGCGAGGACTGAGCTAGAACCGAAGGCGGGAGGGGGTGGGTAAACTCCCATGCTGTTCGCACGTTCGGTGTAAGTGGCGCTTCTAGGTTGAAGTGCTGCATCTTGGTGCCGTTGCTCAGTTGTTGGGAAGCGATTGTTTCTTGGGACTCCGTGGAGAGGTAGTCGAATTGTGTCAACATGACTACCCAGGGGATGTCAAAAGCATTTGGGTCGACGCTGGTGCTCCTAGTATACAGATCGGACCAAAGCTTTGGAGTGGCGATGGGGGTGAAGTGCGCAGTATAGCTGGACGGGATCGAAATTCCGTGAGTTGGGTTCAAGACATGCTGGACACCGTCTAGGCACTCCGGCGACAGTTCGTTGTCGGCAAACGATCCGAGAAGCTCACTGACGAGAATGTCTACTTTGCCGAAAGTACCATCTGGTTGTGTTGGGCCTTTCCAGGCTCGCATATCCGTTTTGACAACAGTGACACGTCCTCCCCATGTCTCGATGTTGTGCCTTTGCAGTAATACGTAGGCGTTGGGGTTCTTTTCAATGGCGTAAACCTTGACGGGGACCCCAGAACTCGCGCTGGCATTGAGTGCACGTGTGACAAGAGGACCACGACCTGATCCTACAACGGCGACAACAACAGCGCCGTTATCGGAACTAGTCGATCTTTTCTCGGCGTGCCAATCTTTCAGCGCCTGAGCGATAGCTCGCTCGTACCACGCATACTTGATCGGGTCCTTTTCAAATACTTCGTATGTGATAGATTCGAGGTTGTCCGTCAGGGGTTGCAGTGGGCTCTGTAGGTAGTCCTGGAACCCACCACCAAACCTTTCGATCTGGCTCTTGGGTGGCTGATTGCGCTGCAGGTATCGTACGTAGCTCAGGTGAGGAGTTGGGTCGTTGCTGCTACTGCTCTTCTTGGGAGCCTTCTTTGCGATCTCAGCTGATTCAGCTGGAGTCGGAGCGGCCATTGTTGAAGCCCCAGGGCTCGGTGCATCCTCTACTGTGCGAGGGGATAGATGGCCGGTTGAGTATGACATTATCATATCCGGGTCATCGATGCCTGGTAGTGGGCCGACATCCGAGATGAGTAGCCAAGGTCCACGCTGTAGGCGCATGCAACGGAATATGAAGACCTGGTGCGCTTTGGAGAGAACAAATGATTGGCGAGCATTGACAAGGAAAGACGAGGCCAACAAATTGAGTAGTCTTACAGGCTCGGAGAACCAGCGTGATTGGACAGCCAACGATGGAAGTCGACGCGGAAGATCGAGCATGACTGACAATCTGTTGTGGTACTTGCAGATGGATCTGATGGTGTTCCAAGCGTCCCATGAGCTCCAAGAATCAACGTTCTTGGCCTCGGTGCTTGCTTCAAACTCTTGTCTTGCGAAGCGAGCTAGGTCTCCCATGTCGTCGCTGATCGAGTCTGACTGTCTTCCGTCCATGGGCATCTGGATGTGCAGCTGGATGTAAGATCCAGTGACGAGCGCTTCCTTGATGGACCGAGCATACTGAGATACGCCGGTCTGTCCATGGGCGAGTCTCGGCCCGGGGATGACCAGATTGGTAACACCACAAAAAGCAGCATAGGCAACCTCGAGATGGAAGACTTGTCGCGACAAATGCGAAATGATTGGGTCTGGCGAAGAGAGGTCAATCCAGGAGCTAGTGAAAGCTACCAGTTGACCGATGATGTCGTTGGGAGTAAGCGGCGTATCAAAGTTGTCCAAGGCTGGTATCAAAGGCAGCGGTTGGTCTTGCGACTCGGCGAGGGTCTGGGTGTAGGAGTTGAGGAGGCTCAAGACGCGGTTCTGGAAGTGGTCGTTGGTGATGGTGCTAGTAAGCATATCATACTGGAGGTTGTCAGCCAGGGTCCTTTGTGCAAGTCGTCGACTCACTTACACCGAGATCTTGGGCATGCTGGACCAATTCGGGCGACACATGCAGGGTCCGCTTCGACTCATGCTGGCCGATGTAAAAGACGGGGAACGACTCGTCCATGCCTTCCGAGTAATCCATATCAGGGTCGGAGGTTATTCGGGCCAATATGGGGGTATTTTGTCAGGCGGGAGAAAAGTTGGTGAATGTTGCGGACTACCGCGGGGTCAGCAAGGTCGCGGATGCAATACTGCGGCGCACGCGACAGGGGGAAGTTGGACGTGAGGACTTGGGGTATGGCGCTGGACAGGAAGAAGGGACCACCCAAGGTGGAGAAATGTATATTTACTACATGGCTGCGTGTGGATTCTGCTGTGGTGCCTGGCAGCCTGTCGTGGTTCGCGCCAAGCTAGAGAAGTCGCGGTAAGTGGAGCTACTTGGGCCCGTCGCATAACTTTTTCTGGGACGGCGATTGCAGTCGCCCTTCACACGCGCGCCGACGACGCCCATCCACCACAATGACTGCCATGACGAAGCGCGAATACGGCGACGATGACAGTGCCCGCGTCAAGCGAGTCAAGACCGAGTCCAACGGCGAAGGCAAAATGGACGCGGCGGCGAATCCCTACCTGGCGCACTGGAACGATGAGAAGCCCGTCAAGAGCGAGTACAGCGGCGCCGGCACAGGGCTCCAGGGCTTCAAGCGCCATGCCACCACCACGGCGCAGGCGAACGCCGCCGAAGACGGCCCCAACAACGCCTTCACTGGACGCCCGCTCTCGAGCAAGTACATGAGCATCCTCAAGAAGAGGCGAGACCTGCCCGTCCACCAGCAGCGCGACGAGTTCCTCAAGCTCTACCAGGAGTCGCAGATCCTCGTCTTCGTCGGTGAGACGGGTTCCGGAAAGACGACTCAGATCCCGCAGTTCGTCCTCTTTGACGACCTGCCGCAGGAGAATGCCAAGATGGTCGCCTGTACCCAGCCGCGTCGTGTCGCTGCCATGTCCGTCGCCCAGCGTGTGGCCGAGGAGATGGACGTCGAGCTCGGCGAGGAGGTTGGATACAGCATTCGTTTCGAGGACAAGACGGGGCCCAACACCATCCTCAAGTACATGACCGACGGAATGTTGTTGCGCGAGGCCATGAACGACCACAACCTCACTCGCTACAGCACCATCATCCTCGACGAAGCTCACGAGAGAACCCTGGCTACCGATATCCTCATGGGCCTGCTGAAGGAGGTTGTTCTGAGGCGGCCCGACCTCAAGCTCATCATCATGAGTGCTACGCTCGATGCCACCAAGTTCCAGAAGTACTTCCACAACGCCCCACTGCTCGCCGTTCCTGGACGAACCCACCCCGTCGAGGTCTTCTACACACCCGCGCCCGAGCGAGACTACGTCGAAGCCGCCCTGCGAACCGTCCTTCAGATCCACGCCACCGAGGGCGAAGGCGATATTCTGCTGTTTTTGACCGGTGAAGAAGAGATTGAGGACGCATGCAGGAAGATAAATCTCGAGGCTCAGGACCTCTCTCGAGAAGGCGGTGCTGGGCCACTTGTGGTATACCCGCTGTACGGAACTCTGCCGCCCGCACAACAGCAGAAGATCTTCAACCCTGCGCCTCCACCCTCCACCCCAGGCGGCCGTCCTGGGCGCAAAGTCATCGTTTCCACCAACATTGCTGAGACATCTCTCACTATCGACGGTATCGTCTACGTTGTGGACCCTGGTTTCAGCAAGCAAAAGGTGTACAACCCTCGTATCCGTGTCGAGTCTCTCCTGGTTTCGCCCATCTCCAAGGCCTCAGCCCAACAGCGAGCTGGTCGTGCGGGACGTACGCGACCTGGTAAATGCTTCCGTCTTTACACCGAGCAAGCTTTCAAGAAGGAGCTCATCGAACAGACCTACCCCGAAATTCTGCGATCGAATTTGGCAAGCACCGTTCTTGAGTTGAAGAAGCTCGGAGTCGATGATCTGGTACACTTTGATCTGATGGACCCACCTGCGCCAGAGACGCTGATGCGTGCCTTGGAGGAGCTCAACTACCTGGCATGTCTCGACGACGAGGGCGAGCTCACCACACTTGGAGGGCTTGCCTCGCAATTTCCCCTGGATCCCGCCTTGGCAGTCATGCTCATCACATCACCCGAGTTCTACTGCTCGAATGAGATTTTGTCGCTTACTGCGCTACTCTCGGTACCCCAAATCTTTGTTCGCCCAGCCAACAACCGGAAGCGAGCAGACGAGATGAAGGAGCTTTTTGCGCATCCCAAGGGCGACCAGCTTACCATGCTGAATGTCTACCACGCATTCAAGAGCGAGGAGGCACAAGCGAACCCGAAGCAGTGGTGCCACGACCATTTCCTCTCCTACCGAGCCTTGCAGCAAGCCGACAACGTCCGTCTTCAACTCAAGCGCATAATGGAGCGTGAGGAACTCGAATTGATGTCAACACCATTCGAGAACAAGAAGTACTACGAGAACATTCAGCGTGCGCTCGTGGCTGGCTTCTTCATGCAAGTCGCCAAACGCGATGGCAACGGCAAGAGCTACATTACCGTCAAGGACGAGCAAAATGTTCTTTTGCACCCTAGCACTGTTCTTGCTGAAGACAGTGAATGGGTCATCTACAACGAATTTGTCTTGACAACCAAGAACTATATCCGCACAGTGACTTCGGTCAAGCCCGAGTGGCTATTGGTGAGTTGTCATCATACCTTTGTACCTAATTATGACACTAACCTCTGCCAGGACATCTCACCGAACTACTACGACTTGTCGCAGTTCAAGAAGGGCGAAATCAAGACAGCTCTGCAGCGGGTGGTTACCAAGCTCCAGCGTAAGGAAGCAGAGAAGCCCAGAAGATGAGAGGTTCCGGCTCCGCTATGAAATCAAATGTAAAACAAAGGTCCTGGGCGAGCTTAACATTAGCATCGGCATGAGCATCATGCAAATGATGCCTGATCTGGTGTAGTAAAATTTGGCGTTGGATTTGCCTATAGATCGGAAAACATACCAGAAGATATGCACGCTGTCACGAAGCGTATTTAATTGAGATTCTATGCTACCTTCACTTTTCACTGATACATGATGCTGGTGGTGGCTAGTCGGATTTATCCTAGCGTCGACCCCCACATATCGGTAACTTCACACGCCGACATCTCCAACTTTTTTCCAAGCTCAGGACTTCTGCGACAACGCGATCGCAAACCACACTACGCGCCAAGATTCACTCACGCTCTCCCGAAAATGGCACCAGTACAGAGCGACGATGCTTCCTTATTCTACACCGAGCGTATATCGCAATACGTTTGCATCCCGCCTTCATGTCTCGCAGATCCCTTCTCAGCAGTGTGCGCGACCGTACTATCACCGCTACTCCTCACATACTTCCCACCTGCGAAGGGTGTGGTCCTCGCATACGAAGATGTTGAGCTGAATAGCACACCACCAACCGCCGCAACATCGAAAACCAAGAAGTCACAATCTCAACAGCAAAGCGAGTCAAGTTCTGATGATGATGCGCCCGCGGAGCCTTTACTACTCAGACACGTTGATGAATACGCGGCGCCGTTCTTTTGGGTTACTGCCTCGTTCATTGTGTGGCGACCAACGCGAAATGCCCACCTGACCGCTCATATCACGGACCAGGCGAAGACTCATCTCACGCTCGCACATCTCAACACCTTTCCCGTTAGTATACTCAAAGAGTGCCTGCCCTCGGACTGGTCGTGGCATTCGGAAGAAGCTGGTCACATGAAGAAGGGCTGGGATGGACGGTTGTCAGATGAAGGAGGTTGGTGGGTGAACGGAGATGGCGAAAAGGTTGAAGGAGAATTGCGCGTGAGGATACGGGACGTTGATGGCAGAATGGATGGAAAGGGCAAGGGTAAGGGCTTCCTACGTGTCGATGGAGCCCTGATCTCTGAAGAGGAGATAAAGCAGGCACAACAGAAGAGCGGGAAAGGGAAGAGGAAGGCTACTACAAGCGCCATGAAGGCGACACCACAGAGACAGGCAGATGGAGAAGTCATGGAAATTGACTCAGACTAGTTGTCGGAAGATGGGACGTTGTGCGCGTCAATCTGGTCGCATTTTTCATGGGATACGCGGCATCTCATCTGCATCAGAAGGGCGTTATGGCGTTCAGAATATAGGGGGATGCAAACTTCAGCATCTAGGATACCACCACAAATGTACAACCTTCACACGCTCCACTTCCCGTCTTTGTGTGCACAGACCAATCAGACAACGCACACCTCCGGAACTCCGCATACCGCGGCTTTCGTTGAGTGAAACTTGCCATCCCACCTCCCTCCACCCCAAACAACTCTCACTTGCTGTTATGTCTTCATCCAAGAAATCTTCGTCCTCGTCATCCCGCAAATCCCGATCGCACGATCCCATCTACGAATCAGGCTATAGCAGCAGTAGATCCTACGGCACAACCTACAGTTCCATGTCGCCATTCTGGACGATCGGCACGCTGCTCGGTGCTTCGAGCGTTGCGCTCGGCGCTTTCGGTGCGCATGGGCTGAAGCAACGGATTAGGGATCCAGCGCTCATTGCGAACTGGGGAACCGCTGCTCAATACCAGGTACATATGCTCCCCGCTTCACCAACGCGTGCCCCTCTTCGCACACCGCATCCTCCTCGCCTTTGTGCCCATGGACCCTGCTAACGACACCAACAGCTTGTTCACTCCGTCGTCCTGACCATGACCTCCGTCGTCGCGCCGGGAAACACAATCGCAATGGCCCTCTTCACTGCGGGCATGACCATGTTCTCTGGAAGCATATACCTACTTGTGCTGGATGCCAAGAAGTACAAGTCTTTGGGGCCCGTTACGCCCATTGGCGGGGCCTGCCTTATTGCAGGCTGGCTTGCGCTTGCGGCGAGAGGAAAGATGGTCACACCTCGACCAAGGTCGTCTTGAAGACAGGATAAAGAGAATTGATGGACTAGAACATGTAAAACCAGATGACACGTACGAGGTCAACATAGTATGAGACACACGGGACCTTGCAAGCCTAGCGCACGAGCATGATGAATGACAACAAACTGTTTTTCTTCTGGCACACCCTTGCATCAACTGCGATTGCTCGCTACTCAACAGCCCTTCAGATATCAAACGTGAGATGAAAATAGCCACACCGGTCTTTCAGCGTCCATTCGAGGGCGACTAAGTCCAGATCGGAAACCCTAGCTCACATGACTCGAAACCGGCCCCCACTCCGCACGTACAAGTCTGGACCCTCATTTCCAACGTCTACACCAACCTTTTGTGTGATGGCGTTCCGCCTTACCACTCGATCACATGTCGGTATTTGCACGGTACTCGCTCGCTCCCGAATAACCGCAACAACCGCAACGTCTAACGTCTATTGACCGTGTTTCCACTTTGCCCAGTGACCTCACCCCACTTAGATACGCATTTTCTGCCGCAGACATGCTTCAGGCCCCCCTGCAACTTGACACGATAGCGTCGTCTCTTTGTGCGAATAGAAAATAGTGTAAATGCAATGCCTTCTCGCGCGACAACAGAGGTTTCTTTCTTGCATTGTTCTCCAAAATGGATTCAGAAGGTGTCCATTCGCAGTCGGCATCATGGTTTCCTCCAGTGGGCTATATGCTAGGTCTTGCGGGTATCTGGCTCGCATACAAGATTCTGGAGGCCATCTACAACATCTCGCCATTCCATCCGTTGAGCGGAATCCCAGGACCAAAACTAGCGGCAGCGACGTACCTGCCTGAATTCTACCACGATGTCATTAGGTTCGGCTGCTATACAAAGGAGATCGCGCGCATGCACAAGGTGTACGGTGAGTAGACAAGCAGAAATTGTACGCCAATACAGGCATAGAAGCTGATGTCGCATCCAGGACCAATCATCCGTATCAACCCCAACGAAGTCCACTGCGACGACATCAGCTTCGCTGACGAAATCTACGCCGTCGGTGGCCGAAAGCGCGACAAGCCTGTACACCAGATCAATGGGTCAGCGCAAGTCTCTCGTATATCTTTCATCCATGACTTCCAGCTGACAATTGCACAGTCTTGGAGAATCCGGTTTTGGAACCGTAGACCACAACATCCACCGCCTTCGCCGCATCCCCCTAGCAAAGTTCTTCTCCCGCACAATGATAACGCGACTCGAACCCGATCTTCATGTTGACGTCCAGAAGCTCTGTGATAAGCTTCTCCGACAATCGGGTGATAACAAGCCATTCGACGTCACCATGGCATACAGCTGCTTTACCGCCGACGCCATATCCAAATACAGCTTCGGTGAGAGCTTTGGGTTCCTCGACCAACCAGGCTGGTTCCCCAATTTCAGAGAACCAACTGCCTCGATCTTGCGTCCTGTCTTTGTGTTCCGCTTTTTCCCTTGGACGAAATCTACTACAAAGTTGGCAGCGACGTTCGTCGATTACTTGCCCAAGGATATTGCACTCATGGTCAAAACATTGCAGATTGATCTGCCAGCCAGAGTACGCAAGACTAAGGAGGACATGGATGCCGGTATTACGTATGATCGACCGACTATTTTCGCGAGTCTTTTGCAATCCGATCTCGAGATTCTGGACAAGGAACCCCAGCGTTTGTCCGAAGAAGCGCAGGCTGTGCTGGGTGCTGGAACGGAAACTACAAGTTGGGCGTTGGCGGTCATGACTTATCATCTACTAACCAAGCCGGAGATTCTTGCTAAGCTCACCGCAGAGCTAAAAACTGTTGTGGATGACCCGAGACATCTATCATGGCCTGTATTGGAAACGCTGCCTTATCTTGGAGCCGTCATCCAGGAGGGCTTGAGACTGTCCTATGGCGTTTCTAGCCGTACTGCGCGTGTGCCCACTGAAGAAAACCTACTCTACCGTGGAGAATGGAACAAGAAGTCCATCCAATATGTACTTCCCAAGGGCTATGCCATCGGCATGTCAGCTTACGTCACACACCATAACGAACGCGCTTTTCCCGATTCCTACGCCTTTGCTCCTGAGCGATGGCTAAACGAGAACAACAACAGGAGAAAAGAAGCCGAGCGTAGCATGTTGACATTTTCGAAGGGAAGTCGTTCTTGTTTGGGAATGAAGTAAGTGCAACACATTCATGTGGATCTGGCAGGTGGTTTCTAACATCAATCTTGCAGTTTGGCTCTATGTGAGCTTAATTTGTGTCTGGCTGCATTGGTGCTGCGTGTTCTACCGCAGATGCGATTGTCGGATACTACTGAGGAGGACGTAACATACGATCACGACATGTTCGTGCCCATGACGAAGGCGAACAGAGGTGTAAGAGTAACGATCGTTTGATGCGGTAGCATCCTGGGAGATCAAAGACCTTAGAATCAGTTTAGTGGATCACCACGAATAGCAGTGCTTTAGTCTGTCACCACAATCGACATCGCGCGCTTTACTTTCCAAATGTATGGGTTAGATGGCAGCCTGACATGTCTGTGCAGCAAGAGTAACCGAAGAAACCCAACGTCGAAGTTTTGATCTGATCAGAATTCTCCGAGTTTGGTATAGTTGATGCGATATTAACTTCATGTTCGAGCCGAGTCACCGAATCAAGCTAGCCTGTAGAAGCGGAGCCGCCGAGTGCTGGTAAACCTAATATCCTGTGATTGGAGTCAGCTTCTTCAACGTCAATATGTTAACCAGCAACCTCCTTCTCATGGTGGACATGAGTCTACCTACCCAATGTTGTCGCCATTTGTGTCTGCGGAAGCTGACCTGGAAGGGGAATATTCCCGACTCGATGGTCTAACAACCGCCATCATGGTGATATCGTGTACCTTCCTTGGGCTATCCCTGATTGCCATCTCTTTGAGAACCTATGTAAGGCTTTCAAGAAGCCTTTTCAGGTTGGATGATGGCTTCATGATTGCCGGTGCTGTAAGTTACTTCTTACACAGGAGGTGGGACAGGAGCATATCCTTTGCGAGTATCTGCTCATTCGAGGTGCCAGGCATTCTACACTGTTGCTATCTCTTTGACAATAAGAGCCCTCGTCGTCGGTATTGGAAGACGCGACAAGCACCTCGATGCATGGCACTCAAGTGAGGCGATAAAGTACTACATCATCTGGATCCTCATGTATGTGACCGCGCTCGCGACAGTCAAGTCCTCGATCTGCACGACGATTTTCTACGTCACCGCGACACAGCCCAGACTGCGCACCGCCATATATGCGCTACTAGCTACGACATGGGCGTCCTTCTTTATAACCTTCGTCGGCGTCCTGCTATACTGTCGTCCAGTCAGTGCGACATGGACTCGGCAAGGAGAATGCGCACCGATATCTACTTTTGTCATTCTCGGCCATGTTGCTACTGTTTCGACAATCGTAACGGATTTTGGACTTGTGGTTGTGCCAGCCATCATCCTGTGGGATACGCATATGAAAAGGAAACGGAAGTTGCAGGCTCTAGGATTGCTATCGTTTGCCTCCGTGTAAGTCAATCGATCTAATCAATAGCAAACATATTGCCCTGCTGCCGATGGCTGACCTCACCAAGGGCGTCTATCATCACAGTTGTTCGGATTCCTTATATTAACAAGTATGAGGATGGCAAAGACATACCGTGTGCGCTTTGACACCATAGACCTTGAAGTCATCTTGTTCACGAATGCTAATGTGATGGTTAGTTTGGGCTGCCCATATAATACTTTGTTCGAACGTCGAAATAGGAGTCGGTTGCATCGCTTCATCAGTGCCTTCTCTTCGACACCTTCGGCACCTTCTCCACCGAACAGACGAACCCGTTTGCCTTCGGCATAGTTGTAGGCAAAAGTTGGCGCGCCTACGTTGGAGTTCCTTCACTATCGGGAGTCCACCGTGGCGCAGGCCTGTGGAGATGGGCATCAGACTATCATCCATGAGTCGCAGTCACCCAGAGGACGATTGCGAGCGATTGCAAGACCGAGTCTCGATGCAGAGCGATGCGCAGATGGATCTCCAGACGTTTTGTAGAAAGTGGATGCAGAGAGTGGAAGACACTCACGACAAAGACGCAGATGCTATACCTGATTTGAGGGATGTGGGGAAACTCATAGCATCGAAAGAAACTCCATCAAATGCGTCTTAAGATACTATTGTTCATTGGGGCGTAGCATTTGCTGCATGAAAGCCTATTGCGAACATTCACATAATCCTGGACACCAAACGGCGATAGTCCTGCCTCCTGCCCTGCGCACGATTATCGTCCTTGGCAAGTGCACATCGATATCTACTGCGATGGAGGAGCGGTCGTGTTTTGTGTCGCCTCCTTCCTCTGCACCCATCCGAACCTCGGCGAACCGTTGTTCATATCAAAGATCTAGAAGCCTAGTCAGTACTGCTTCACTGATCTAAGTAGATTCATGATGACTTACCGCATACATGGCTTTCAATACGGCATCGCCGTAGATATCCATGTCCATGGATCCTCTGCTCTGAATACTTCCGTACACGTTACCATTTCCGGCATCGGCGAAGCCCAGATCTTCTTTCTGGAATGTCACCATGGAGTCTCCAATGGCGAGCTTAATCTCTGGCAAATCGTCCGCGGATGTAGAGGCAGGGAAGACGTAGCCTTGGTTGTTCTGGTCGTACTGGGCGCCAGGGATAGCTTTGTAGACAGCATCCACAAGAGCGTCATCAACCAAGCAGAGCGTGGTACCAGTGTCCATGATGGAAGTGTTACCGGATCGGTTGACAGTCTCGCCATTGATGGTGGCTGATGTAGACTGGATCTGCCAGAAGCCTTGGCTGTTGTCAACATCAGCGTAGTTGGGCTCGGAGGCTCCAGAGGCGGTCATGACGTCTTGGTCTATGAAGCCGAAGGTGTAGAAGCTCTGTAGGCATGTTAAACAAAGAACGCAAACATGTGAAGGATGGAACTTACTTCTCCCTTATCAGCTTCGTTCGCATCACGCCAGCTGCCAAGGTATGCCGTGAAGAGCTGCTCCTTGGCCGTCTTCTGTGCGATGATGTTGTCGACTGGCGTCTTTTGCGGAGTTGGAGAAACAGTGTTGATGGAGCTAAACGCCAATCCGAGCAGTCCACTACCATTTCCCTGTGCGAACTGCTGCGAAAGCTCCTTTGCGAGCTCTACAGCCTGGTTCTCAACCTTGAGGCCACCAAGATCCACAACATCGGTGCCTACATCACCGCTTGCTGATGAAGAGTCGCCGTATGAGATCTTCCAGGTCTCGCCATCAAGCTTCTTGAATGTGCTTGACTTGGAGGGGTCGAAAGCGACCTGCTGGTTCGAGGGATTGGCAGAACTGAGGATGTTCTTGGGAAGCTCAGTGGACCAGACCTGTACGTCTTAGCATATATCACGAGAACTTAGATGGGCTCACATACCCAAAGATCCGAAGATCCTGTATCGAAATCCAAGTACAACTTCTGTTCAGGTGTTCCGACACCGACTTCGCAGAGATATAATGAGTCGTTCTGGATGTCTTCAGCGGGCACTTCGCCCTCAGCTCCACCTCCATCGCTTGGGGCTGCGGCCTTGCTCTGCGCACCACCCGGTGCTGACGTTTGCTCCCGCTTCCTCAAGACGTAGTGTGATCGCATGCGGCCGCCGACTCGTCCAAACTTGCCTTGCTGTGACATGACCTTGGCTTGGAAATATGGGCCTGGCTTGGTCGGATGGAAGCCATCTGCGCATGTCAGTTCAGAACTTAAGAGAGAATGTAACAGGTCACCTACACTTTGTCATCGCGTAGACATAGCTCTTGACCCCAGCGGGCTTGTAGGCAGGGCTACGCTGAACAGCGAGACGCTGTAGAGATGCCATGTTGTTACTAGATTGCTCAGTCGATGGTAGTGTAGGTTTAATTCAGCAGATTTGTGTTGTAGCACTGGTGTAATGGAGAATTGGAAATGAGTAATTATTTTGCTTGAAGTGACGATGAGGCGGCATATATACCTTCGTGCTTTCCACCAACGCATGCATCACACCCACCTCGAAGCAGCAAACCTACCTGCCCAACTCCAAGCGCTCCAATCATTAGCTCTCGACCAGGAACCGTCGGGCACATCGGCCGGAATGTCGCAGCAGTGGTCATGGGCTTGCAAGCATGCGACCAAGCTTTCCAAGCTTTATCAAGCTTTCGTTAAGCTCCAGGTGATGCATATGGTGCGTCTGAAATATTGCACTTGCAGATCACACGCACGATGATGCGGGATAATACGGTTGTGGCGTTTGTAGATAAGGACCCGGACGGGTACAGAGCGGTTGCGGCTGTGAGTGTGCTGTCTAGGTACCAGTGCAGCTGCGTATGCGATGTACGTGGGCCTGGCCGATCTACAATTCTGAAAAATATGTGAGGTTTCTAGATCGATTCGATGGATGCGTCAAGATGCGACTTGAGACCCTATCGGAAGCGCCGCAGACCGCAGCCACGTCTCCCCGCTTTCTGGGGATTCCACCAGGCGGATTCGCAGCCGCAAGCGTATGCCCTGGCGATGCACGAGCAGCAAGAAAAGTTCCTTGTTTGTGTCTTGTCTCGACTTCGCCATGTCCACGTGTAGCGTGAGTATGTGGTGGTTTCAAACTGCCTAGGTTCAAAGGTACAGGTGGGATGATGACGTCAGTAGGTACGCGTCATCCCTGATACATGTCAGGAAGCTTGTCATCTGGTCGCCAGCCACCTCACAACATGCTACTCGCCCAAGTTATCGCGGGTACAATTCCATCCGATATAGAATACAAACGACCTATTCGATTATAGACATGGGTCTTCAATTATGCTCCGCGACAGCTTATGAGGATTGATGACGAGTAATCTTGACGCTACCTATCTAAGAACTCCAAATGAACGCAGAAGGAAAACTATGCATGCTTGCTTATGAGCGCCAGAAGCCATCCACGCATCTGAAAATCTTCGCTTGGGTAACACAAGTATCATCAGGACGATCATCAAGACAATGGACGATCGATGTTTACACCAAAATCATCACGCAGTCCTAGGCTTGAACATCAGATCGCATCGATCATGCCTACTTCGGTATCCGTTTGCCTCGAACGGCGCCATCTTCTCTGGTGTTGTCTCAGGTGCAAGTTCGATTCTGAACGCTCTGAATGTCGCCGCCAAGATGAGTCTCATCTGATAGGTCGCCATATTTCCTCCTGGGCAGCGCCTCGCTCCTACACCGAAAGGCACAAGCATCTTCCGACGCTCGGCGCTATGTTCGTCCTCGACGAGCCAGCGTCGCGGGTTGTAGGTATCGAAGTCGGGGAAGAGATCGGGGCGCTGACGAGACATGCTAAGAGATTGTGTAGTCACAACAGTACCGGCAGGGAGGTGATAATCAAGGACGTTGATACCTCCAGCGGGGACGAGGCGTGAACCTGTGAGAGCGACAGGTGGGCGGAAGCGCAGACCCTCTTTAATGCATGCATCGAGGAGTTTCAACGAGTCAAGCTCTTCATAACCCTCATGAGCGGCTACCTCCTTGTATAGCTCTTCCTGAAGGCTCGGGTTCTTCGCTAACTCGTAGTATATGAAAGCGAGAGCTGATGAAGTCGTTTCAGTGGCAGCGAGTACCTGTCCCGCCATCTCTGCACCAATCTCTGGATCTGTCCACGATTGCTCGACGGGGTATTTGGCGTCTGGTGCAGTGAATAGCTTGTATACGTTGTCAGTTGGCTCTTCGCTCACTTCAGCGGCTTGTTTACACAGCGCTGCGCCCAAGTCGAATAGCTTGTCACTAGATCGTACCCGGAACCGTGGGTGCGCGAAAGGACCGTACTGAAGCCATGCGAACAACCATTCTGGAAGGCAGAGACGCCAGACGACAAGGAAGTTGTATTCGCCGACAACATGGGGAAAGTCGCTGCAGTCAAGGTCAACTCCCGAACCACCCATGACGACTTGAGAGTTCTTAAGAGTGGCTATGCGCAGGTGGTATACGATGTCTTCGGATTTTTCGCCGTCTGACTTTGCGAGATCGCGAACCATGGCTTCGATGTTGGTCACGAAGACGTCATGCCAGAGCTTCATGTTCTTCGTGGTGGTGGCGATCATGACTGGATGTCGTCTCTGGCGAGCAATCGGGTGTTGTGGGTATGTAACGGTCCAGTCATGACCGCCTACACGCAAGGCTCGGATGGATGTTGGCGAAGTGTCAAGGTCTTTTCTTACAAAGATTCTCTCCACTGCCTCGGAATCGTTGAGTATAACAAGGTTAGGAGCGATCCTAACAATGGGCCCATATTTAGTCATGAGCTTGTCTGCCTCAAAGGACAATCTGCCATGCCATCGCTGCCAGCGAATCCAGGCTGATGATGCTGAACTGATCCAAGGCCCTGGTATAGCTCGCAAAGGGTCGATGTGCGCGCGGTAGATCATCTTAGTAACTTGAGAGACAACGAGCATGACAAAAAGAGCGCCGACGAGCTTCCAGCGTAGCACATAGTCGCTTGCTATTGCGCCTTGAGCGGCGGCGGGATAGTCGGCCAATAAGCCGCCTGAAAAGGTGTCGTTTGACATGATAGAGAATGAAAAAGTAGTCTTCGATGAGCAACGCAGAAACCCACATTACCCGAGCTACATTATATATTTCGCTGAGGTGCTCTGTCTTGTATCACCGTTGCCCTATCCTTCGCCAAGATGGGTAATCCATGTGCGTCCCTGTGTTGAACCCATAAGCCCGACGCTGGGGGACCCTGATACCCGTGAGCACCAGAGCCTCAAAGTTCGGACCTATTATAAACTTTGTACACCTGGGGGTCTCGGTAGTTGAGGCTACTAGGTGCATGGTATAAGATTCGACCCTGTATATCGTATAAGCAAATGCGAAATTGATGCTTATTTCTAGAAGCACACTATCTGGTCAACGAAGTTTTACGCGCCTTCTTGGCAACGTTTGTGTAGAGAAAGGCTTTCCAGGCCACAAAGGCATGTGTTTGTTTCGACATGACTGTGTGCCTCTTCCAGGAAGTAAACGGCTCGTATTTGTCAGCCCTATGATTGTTGGGGTCGGCAGATGAGAAGGGTAAGTGTATGCAGTGAGTGGCCGAGGTAAGTGGCAATAGTAAGCCATTCTGGAGTCATTGGTGATGTAGAAGGCCCGAGACTCCAAGATGAAGTACAGTGGCGCACGTGTACGTTCACTGTGCGTTACCTGCTTAGGTAGTTATCGACCGTCCAAGCACTTGTACTGCTGAGCGATCGTCAGTGTTCATAGACCCAGCCGGCAACTCAAGACACATAGCTCCAATGAGAGTGCATCTGATTTCAGAGACACTAGTCTGGCATGACATCCCGAGTGCGGAGAGGGTGCTGTTGAGGATCACAAAATTACTGATGCCCAACAACAGGGTAGAGAGTGAGTCCCGAACTCAACGGGGGGAGATTTTCGTTGTTCAAACGGCCCGTAGCGTGATGATCGTTCGCGGCAAAGCTCCATTGTCATGCAGTCTGCGCTTGAACGTAGGATGATACACGGGACGTGGCAATTTTTGGGGGATTCGACCGGAAGAATGTGTTTCACATGGAGGGCAGCACTCGTGCTCAACATGCGCTTAACTCTACTGGGCCGAAGTGCTGTGCAAGATGCAGCGCGTGCTGCCTCAAGAAGCGACTATTTACAGCTTTGATGTTCACGGGGAATGTGGTGTGTGAACTGGCGGAGTAAACAAGGTTTTAGTCATGGTAGCCACGTAGTCAAAATTCATTGATCCTCGAAGAGAGTTCTCTCTCTGTTAGAGACAGTCAGCTTTGAGTGGGCTTCCAATTCTATCCAAAGCTAATCTTGAATCAATGAACGCATGAGGTTTACACTGGGTAACCTTGGGCTACGGATTCAAGCCAACCTAAACAAAAGCAAGCATATTAGGGTGATGGAGACAATTCTCAATGGCATTGCCGTGCGTTGTACGGACACTCGTTGAGGTCGTGTCAATTCAGCGCGTGATGGGCATGATCCTCGTAAGTGATACGTCTGAACACAAGATGCAAAAATAAGATGAAGCCAATGTTATTCGCAAGGTTCAAATACGAGCTTTGCGACAGCGCGACGCTCACGGTCGTTGAGTAAGCCTGCAGAATGCAGGAAAGGACGTCTAGATCAGGAGAAAACAGACTTTACCGGTTTGGGGCGCGGATCTACATCGCGCCTTCCGCGCAGAAGCCGGGACCTCGGTACGTACCTGACCCTGGCCCATCGAATCTCCCTTCCACGATCGCGGCCTCACTTTTGCGTCACTCGGTTATTCTTGCATCGTATACATCTTCCTACATTCTCTTCGCTCTTGTACGACAAGATCATTTGTCCTGCTTCTCGAGCTTCTCCTCACCAGCAACAAACAACTCTTGTCCATGCAGCATTACGTCAGGCTGCGGCTTTGGTAGGTAACTCGCGATCACTGGCATCAATGCAGCCACCAAGACGCCAAACCACAAGACGGCAGATGACACGGCAAATCCCTTTAGGTTACGTGGCCCCTCGGCGCTGGGCCACAGGAAGCTTCCGTAAATGTAGCTCGTGTGACCAAACGAGTTCACCAACGCGATAGCTATAGATCGCTTACGTGTTGGCTGAGACAGAACTTCGCTGGTCCAGTTGAGAATCAGAGGTATTGTTGTGTACATCGCGCCAGTCTGGACACACAACATAGCATACTTGACCGCATTATTGCTGACGAGGAGAGCTACTAGTGCAGCGATTCCAGCAAACCCAAGCAGGCCAGCATTGTGCCATCTTCGGTCTTGGGTCTTGTCCGAAGTCCATGACCTATACAGCGGACATGCGATTAGCCAGTATCTTTTAGCTCGTTCTTGCATGATAGCTACTTACCAAAAGAGCTGAAATACCGCGCCGCAACTCCAAATGGGTACCGTCATCCACTGGGCACTAGTGCTCGTATAGCCCATTCCTCTGAGCATGGTTGGAATGAAGTAAGACACGGTCAGCGCCAAACAATTCGCCGTATAGATGATCAGAAAAAGATAGGTTCGACCATCTCTGATCACTGCGAGGAACGCCTGTAGTGGCGTAAGGGCCTTTTCTTCGGTATCCCACGACTCGTCCCGATCGCGGAGAATGCGGACATGAGCAAGAAGGCGCTGTTCCGGCGACAACATCTTGGAGTCAATCGGCCAGTTGGGAAGAACGAAATACACTGATGTGAGGAGGCAGTCAGCAGCGTCAACGTAATTGACGTGGAGACTACTCACACCCGAAACCACAGACAATCGTAATTGCGGACTCTATGACAAGCAACCAACGCTAGCCCGGAATCCCACGAGCGCCGTCCAGGCTAGATATTACTGCGCCTGCCATGATGCCACCCAGTGCGGGAGATACGCAGCCCGACGTGTAAAAAATGCAAAAGCGCTTGCCTGGAGATTCGGTCAATGGCTCATGTCATGAACATTCAATGGCGTACATACCGACTTCTTTCTTCGTGTACCAGCAAGTAAGAATGAACAGCGCGCCTGGATACAACCCCGCCTCGATAGCTCCGAGAAAGAAGCGTCCAATAAGCAAACCTGTCGCGCTTTTGGTTTGTGACATCCCGAGAACAACACATCCCCAAACCCACACGATCGTGGCTAAATTAATATCCATCAGTTCTGCCATAGCACATTCTACCTCATTGAGCACACATACATAAATAGATCGAAGGCTTCACCTTCATCAGTATCATGTTCGAAGGAACCTCGAAGATGACGTATGCCACAAAGAAGAGTGATACAAGCATTGCATACTCTATATGTTGTCAGCTTACACTTTTAGTATGCTGCATTCAGACGCTTACGGTTGTCAGAGAGTCCAAGATCCTCGCTCATACCCGCCGCGTTGGCGTTGGCGATGTTGCTCCTGTCGAGATGCGCAAGGATGTACATCCACCAAAGGATTGGAAGCAATACGAAGTCAATCTTTCGTACCAAACGTTTCTCTTCCGCGGTACCTGGCACATAGCCTTGTAGTGCAGCTACGATTGCTGCATCTTCGACCTCTCCATGTTGTATCTGCGGGCTGCTCTTCTCGTCGTCTGGTATAGAGGGGGTTCTCAGTGTCATCCTCGGTGCTTCCACATTCTTGGACGTCATGGTCATGATTGCCTATATGGAGAGATGAGAGTAACAGGTCGTTTGGAGGGGATAACAGACGAGCAGAGAATTCAGCCGACCGAGACAAGCATTGGGTTCAAAACATATACTTGCATGTTGGCGGCTGCACACTCCCGGATGCCTGTTCGCATGACACTCTCCAAGATTTTGTGCTTATCATCATCCGATATCTGCTAAGCCAGATAGTCGTCAATCCAGCATCCCGGTTCCTATCTGTTCTTATCAACCTCAGAAATCTTGGACAGGATTGTGAGTAGTCGGTCCCCGCAGTGATGCTGGGTTGATGCAGACTTCGCCAAGGCAAGGCCCCTACCTGGCCAAGCTTTGAGTGGAGCAGCGCTTATCATGCCCAAAACCTCGCACAGGTATGCTCCGATATCGTTATAGCACACCCCGATGCTTCGTTATAGTTACCCAGATGGTGCATTGTTGACATGCGAGCAGGATCTATTATCAACTCTTACTATCACCCATTTTGAGAAATTCCAAACTCCCGATCGAAAGCCCAATACCTTCAACACGCAACACTGTCGTAATGCGCACACCCAATAAGCACGTGGTGTTCGACATTGTTGGCACCTGTGTCTCCTATGATGCAATCTTCGATGCTCTTGACCACCGCTTGGGCGACAAGATGCGTGCCGAAGGCATTAAACCACGACTCTTCGGTTACCTGTGGATCGAAGTCACCGAAAGAGAGTACACTTACCTCAGTATGAATGGCCGTTATATTGGGTTCCGTGACATCTTTAGCAGCCTGTTCTATCGTATGCTATACATGTCCGGTATCGAAGAACCCCATGTGTTCGCTAGCGACGAAGATCTGAAGTACATTCTGGAGCAGTACAAGAAGCTCGAGGCGCGACCTGGTGTAGCAGAATGCTTTCAGATGTTGAGGGATGCTGGGTTCACGGTCTGGGCGTTGACAGCAGGAGATGTGGAGCGTGTCGGAGGCTACTTCACGCACAATGGTATACCCATGCCTAAGGAGAACTTCATCTCGTGCGACACGGCCAAGATCGGTAAACCGGATCCGAAGGTATATCAGATGATGATGGAAAAGCTGGGCAGCGATGAGAAATGGTTTGCCGCTGCGCATAATTGGGATGTAGCGGCTGCCAAAATTCATGGGTAAGTTTCCACAATCAAATCGATGCCTGTTCTATCACAGCTAACCAAACAACAGATTCAAGGCTGCATACTGCACTATCTGGGAGAAGATTCGCTGCGACAATCTGTTTGGTGAAATGGACGTCACGGCAGATTCTTTCACTGAGATGGCACGCGGGATTATATCTGCGTCCGACGCCAACTCAAGGTAAGCTGGTATTGGTTCGAAGCATAGTAATATGGGAATACGCACCTCGACTAGGTTACTACCGCAATATCGAACACCTCATAGTCATGCCAAGTGATCGTGGAGCAGAAGGATTCGCCCAGAACGCCACTAGATGTTTTTGTGTACTGGATGGGCGCCGACATGCATGATCACTCAAAACAAGCGAGCAAACCCCCTTGTCGATCTGCACTTCGGCAAAGCATGTCCGCTATCGACAACATCCCACTCTTGTCGATAAGGATCAACATACGCAGCCAAGAAGAACCGTAGGAGATTACACACGCAGGAGACGCTCAGGAAGCGGGGGAGGTGTGCGCGCGGTTTACGCCGCGGCCGTCTCCGTGCTTCGTCAGGCGCATACGTACGTACCGCTGTACTGCTATACCGCTGTCGGAGTAGTACCGTACCACAACTCTCCAACAGCATCCCAGATGGTAGTGTGAAAAGAATATCATCCTGACTGCTAGTATCATAGGAGTTCAACAACGAGTCTGTCAAGACGGCATAGAACCAGTACCTCAACATGGCAACTGACCGTACACCGGTCTCAACCCCCGTGCAATCATTTTGGACATCAGAATCTGATCCTAACGATAATCTACGTACCACGGATGATCTTCCTAGTGAAGCAGATATTGTCATAATCGGTGCGGGGTTTGCTGGAGTTGTAAGTGTTCATCACAGACTCCATCCTATACTTATACGTGCTAACCACATTCTACTAGGCTACAGCTTACCATATCCTTACATCATCCTCTCCAGTTGCATCACCATCCGTTCTTATCCTCGATGCTCGTAAGATCTGCTCTGGAGCTACAGGTCGCAACGGCGGGCACGTGAAGCCGGATCTCTACTTCAACGTGTCGAAATATGTTTCCATGTACGGCACGAGCGCCGCGGCAGAGGTGGCTTCTTTCGAAGCGGCGAACGTGTCTGCGGTAAAAGACCTCGTTGAGACTGAGGGGCTAGACTGCGACTTCCATCTCACGAGAGCGATTGATGTGTATCTGGATGCTGAGCATGCGCGGCAAACAACTGAGGCGTGGAAGAAGCTAAGGCGAGAGAAGACGATTGACTTGAGAGACGTGGCTTACATTCCTGAGAAAGATGCCGAAAGGGTGCGTATGCTTGCTCTCTGTAGGGATATTTGAAACATATGCTAACAGAACTATGAAGATTTCTGGTGTGAAGGGTGCGCATTGTGCCTTCAGCTTCACCGCAGCGCACGTGTGGCCGCGAAAGATGGTGCATCAACTATTAGCGAAGCTGCTTGAGCAGGACTATAAGTTGAACGTACAAGCAAACACACCGGTCGCCTCTGTGTCCGATGTCATAGACGAGACTGGCCGGTGGACGATTCAGACACCACGCGGTGCGATCAAAGCCAGGAAGGTAATTCACGCCACTAATGGCTACACTAGTCAAGTTCTACCGGAGTATGCACGGAGTATCACGCCGATTCGTGGCGTGTGCAGTCATATCGAAAGTCCGCAGAAGCGACAAACGCCACATCTCAATAACACATACGCCATCCGTTTTGATTCTCGAAATTACGACTATCTCATTCCCCGAACCGACGGAAGCATTATTGTTGGAGGCGCGAGGCAGCGATTCTGGCATAAACCCGAGCGCTGGTTCAACACGGTGCGCGATGATGAGCTTGTTGATGAAGCCTCATCATACTTTGATGGATACATGCAGCGCTATTTCAGTGGGTGGGAGAAAACGCAAGCCGAAACGAAGAAGGTTTGGACTGGTAGTGAGTTGATAAGCCTCTCGCACTTACGCAACTGACACTCTTCATAGTCATGGGCTACAGCTCAGACTTCATGCCCCATATTGGTGCAGTACCGGAGAAACCGCACCAGTTCATTATTGCTGGGTTCAATGGCCATGGGATGCCGCAGATTCTGCTATCGAGCAAAGGTTTAGCTGCTATGGTGCGAGATGGAGTACCATTCGAGCAGACTGGTCTACCTCGACTATTTGAAACAACAAAGGAGAGGATTGGGCGACGCGATAGCCCGCTTGAAGACTCCTTCCGTCCGCTGTGGAAAAAGCATGCCAATTCGAAGCTATAAGGATAAGACTTCCGCGATTCGACTGCAGCCATGTCTGCTATATTCATCCTCGAAGGGGGTTCTAATTCTGACGTACAGATTAGGCAAGGATTGTGGGGAGCTAGAAAAGAAGAGTGAGATGACGAATTGCACTGAAGGGATCAAATTGGGATTAGGATCTACAGAGCATGGTTGGTGGCTTCTTTGGGGACAATGTAGACAGCGTTCTATATGTTTTGGGTAACCTTCATAATCACAATTACGAAGCGACAAGCATGAGCGTATCTGTAAAATTTCAGAATTCCCTGATCCACTTATATCGCTTGTCACCTCTGAGCTTAACATGTGCGTAAATACTCGCACTGTGTGTCCAACTAGGTAATTAGAATTGTCTCGCAGGCCAAGCGTTGAATATTTACCAGTTTCCTTTCACGCTTTCTAACCACTGCAGACGCAGCGATCTCCACTGCTGTAAACCCTTTAGTAAAGATTGTATCTGGAGACGGTTATGTGACCTACCTATCCGGGTAAAGTTCGCAGTATGGGGTACGATTGGGTCCACACCAGCCAGCACATTCACCTCCACTGCTGCAAAAAGGAGGAAGATCCCTTTGTGGAGCAGGCTGAGGAGCAGCTAACGCGAAAGCAGCAAGAGAGAGGAGAGTAACAATAGTGATCTGCATCTTGATGAAGGACAAATAATCAGAGAGGATGTTGCAGTTGATCTGGAAGCATAGATACTCAGTGCTCCTTATATACCTGGTGACAACACCAGTAACACTCCGTAGGATTCCGCCACTCCGGTGCCGAGAGCCAGCGGTCCATAATTTCTGAAGTTACTTCCGAAGTCAGGCCTGCCAACACTACGTAGATTATGATCTAATGTTTGTAGTTAATGATCTCAATGCAGAGATTTACCGACCGAGCATTAATTAGTTGGCGCTGGTGTCTAGTTCGCCCATGTCAAACAGGTCGGGCAGACTCCCGTAGACGAGTTATGAAAGACGCCGGTTGCGGTCTTGGTCAAAAGTAGCCCAAAACAGTGGTGTTTGAGCTGACGAGAATTTACCAGTCTCATACAATCATCGGAACAGCCTATTGGTGGGAGAATGATGTTCTGCAACGAACTCATTTGACCGTACTATAGTGATGGTTCAAAGTCATGACTTTTTTCTTAGCACGAGTGTTCTACGTATGTATCGCTCTTGATAACAAGAGATATATCGAACATGGAGCTGAACAGGAATGGTGGCGCAGACAAAACCACAAAAGTTGACATCTGGGATCGTAACTGGGTAGATTTTGTATGTAGAAACGTAGTTACGTTCTATGGGACAAGCGTGTTGTGATCCTAGACAATCGGTGGTCTTGTGGGAGTGAACTGGCACAGTGCTAATGGATTGTAACGCGGTGTGGCAATGCGGTCTGATGTAGTGAAGACGGCGGTGTATCCTCGATGGCCTCTTTCGGGCCGTTCCCTGCCGTATTTCGGCAACGACACAATGTCAGTCATGAATATTTGCATTACTGATCAAAACTACGGCATCCAGTGATCAAGGTGCTCCGTGCGGTAGGTTCTGTTTCATGTCCTGCGCTTGACTCAGTCGAAAAAGTCCGACTCCGCATATTGTTGTTAGTTCCAGCCTTTTGTGCCAGCCAAGGAGGTAAAGACTCTTGGCTAAATTGCGTTCGGTAGAAAGCGGCGTCAGCGATGCGTAAGACATCTTTTGTTTCTTCGCCTGTGTGCTTGTGTACTTAACCTCATTCCTCCGCCTCTTCAAACCACTTTCTTTCTGCTTGCCGCCTAAACCTTCTTTCCTCGCGGTATCCAATTTATAGAGCTCAGTCTTTGAAATCAAAGTAAGGTTACCTTGCTGTTCCCACACTTCGAAAGCGATGCTCGTGAATTCATTTAGGCGCTAACCTTTCCTCCCCAGCTTGATCTCGGGGCAGACCGTATCGTAGTCAATCTCTTTCTGAACACGAAGACTTCCTTCAGAATTTCGGTATGTAGGACGTGGGCTTAGTGGTTTATCTTTATCTTTCACTTGAGCTGCTGGGAAGTAGGTAACTGATAATACCTCACCGTGCAAGCTTCTTCCAAATGTCATCCATCGTCCATCAAAAGTTAGCGGCTGCCTGGTTTGTGGCTGTCTGGTTTTAGCCTGCTTGATTAGTTCAATTACTCTGATCTGTAACATCTCAATATGCGCCTTACGTTGCTACTCATGACTATTTAGGGCGCACAACGAATAATATGAGTTATATAATGGAGAGGGACTGGAGATAGAAGTATGGACGGAGAAGTTGAGGTCGCTAGAGGAAGCTTAGAAGTAGCTGAAGCCGCAAACTAAAGGGCGAGACGGGTGAGAGAAGGCGGAGGAGAGAAGGCAGTTACATTGAGGAGACTTAACCAGTTGAAAATTGGAAAGAAAGTAAATGCTTCCTGCCTCTACACCCATCAAACACTTTCTCTTTCTACGACCATAACTTCATTCTCAAGATAATGTACCACGCCTCGTATCTCCCCGTAAGCTCCATCAATGCTGGCCCTTAGTGGATATTGCGCCAGTGTAAACAAGGTTAAAACCTTCGCCTTAAGAGTGGATATCTCGCGGTTATCTAACAGGTCCGCAAAAGCCGCGTTCCAGCGTTCCTCGAAGAACTGTACACGAGCGCCTGGGTTATCGCATTCGCGGAATATAGCGAGTATCGAAGCAGGAATTGCTAACTTTCTGTTCTTGTGCTCAGCTAGAAATGCCTCTAAAGTGTCGCTTGCTTTGCGTAAGTTCGGCAGAATTTTGGTCATTATAACATTGCGAAGATGCTGAATGATGTCGTTGATAATCCTAATGCGCATTCGGACAGCGAACGCTCGATTGGTGTTCACCTGCTGCAAGTCCGGCTTTTTCATGAAGATAAGAGCTTTGCCTGTTGATACGCTTTATTGTAGTAGGAAGAAGTATTTCCCTTCACCCTCGTAGCAGGCAAGCGAGGACCCGCTTTTCTTCGTTTCTCATTCCTCATCAGTAGACTGCAGCGCAGCTGCCTAATCGTATTCGTACATTAAGGTTGCTAACGCGCTCTGTGCAGGAACTGTCTAGGTCTACTGCTATAACACTCTCTACTAGCAATTACCCTTTAGCAGGTATAAAAGAGTAAGCTGTGCCTATACAAAATGCATGTGACATATACACTAAGGATTTCTTTACATTCGGGCAACAAGTTTTCCCTTCAACAACCACAATGTTGACAGTATGGCGTCAGTTATAGTATCGGTGCCACCGGAACTGTACGTGGAGATCCCGCCTACAGTGCTGTATGCTGAGCTCTTCAGCCAACGCGATCAAGGTAAGGACAACCAGCACTAATGTGCGTCTTCGAGTACTGACTGAGCATTACTCGCAGCGATCCCCGGCACGCCCGCGAGTACCTTCAACGTGGAAGACCCTGTTTGGCCTACTGACAAGGCCACCGCTACGATAAGGGCTCGAGTATTATTCGCCTATTTCGGTGTGGTGCCGCTTGACATGCAGTATACCGTCGTTGGCGTTGGCCAAAACCCTGAGGCTGTGAAGCTTGCAAATCAATTGTTTAAGAAGGTCCGGGAGAATATTCAAACCGAGAGATACGGGCGCGGCTCGTTTTTCCAAGAGTTTGTGAAGGGAAAGGTCAGCACGCTCGACTTTCGAACACTTGTTACCAACTGGACTCTCGACGCGCGCATTTGTGAGATCGTAGTTGCAGGCGAGACACCGGCTGCCGTACCGATCCGCGATGCTAACCGTACGGTCTATGAGACTGCATTGACCGAGCTCCTACAACTCTGGAGGGACACATATGAACAGGCGTTCCAGTCGGCTTCAGCAAACGTTGGTGTTACCAGGAGACTCAAGAAGAAGCGGTATGAGCGCGCTCGTGGCTTGTACCGCATCATAAAGGATAATCTACCCGCCCCATCGCCAAACATTGGCCAGCTGAGCGCACATGAGTGCGAGCAAGCTAAGGGAGTTCCGTTCGCCTTCCGCGCAAAGCAAGATCGTCTAGCAGGTCGTCCGTCCAACCCATCACACAGATCTCATAAGATTGTTGATAATTCTTTACATTCATTTAGATCCTCATGATTACTTGAGCTATACATAGTACCTATGAGATCCTTCGCTAAAAAACCAGCATAGCGCTTAACCGAACAGAACATCGCCAAGACGAATAGACACGGTCTTGGTCTGGATGTAGTTGTCCAGCGCCGCCTCTCCCAATTCGCGCCCAATACCAGACTGTGCAAAGTCAGTGTATGTCTCATGCATTTCATATAGGGAGCTCTTACCTCCTTGTACCCCCCGAAGGGAAGTTGCCAGTGAAGAGTGTTGTAGGAGTTGACCCAGACAGTTCCTGCACGGAGCGCGTTGGCAACCTCAATGGCAGTGGTGAGGTTGGATGTGTGTACAGCGGCAGCAAGACCGTATGTGGTGTTGTTACCAATCTTGATGACATCGGCCTTTGTCTTGAACTTGGAGATTGTGCAGACGGGGCCGAAGATCTCTTCTTGCTGAATCTTCATATCCTCGGTTACGTTGGAGAAGATTGTGGGCTCGATGAAGTAACCCTTGTCGCCCTTACGGTTGCCACCAGTCTCGACGGTCGCGCCAGACTTCTTGCCCTCCTCGATGTAGCTGGATTAGAAGTTAGCAATGATATTTTAGACGGAGGTGGTGATGCTTACCCCATGATACGGTCGAACTGGAGCTGCGAGACTTGAGGACCCTGGAAGGTGTCCGCGGCGAATGGGTCACCGACAGCGTTCTGAGCAGCCCGCTCCTTGAAGCGCTGGATGAACTTGTCGTAGATCTCTTCTTGGACGTAGATACGTGAACCAGCACAGCAAGCCTGTCCGTGGTTGAAGTAAATACCAAAGTTGACCCAGTGGATAGCCTCGTCAAGATCTGCGTCGGCGAAGACAATGTTGGGGCTCTTGCCTCCGAGCTCGAGAGTGACCTTCTTCAAGTTGGAGCCAGCGGCAGACTTCATGATTTGACGGCCGACAACGGTTGAACCAGTGAAGGCAATCTTGTCAATGTCCATGTGAGCGGACATGGCAGCACCGGCGATCTTTCCGAAACCAGTGATGACGTTGATGACACCTGGTGGGAAACCGGCCTCCTGAATCAGTTTGCAAGCAATGTATGCGGAGAGAGGTGTCTGTTCAGCAGTCTTCAGGACGACGGTGTTACCAGTGGCGATGGCAGGACCAATCTTCCATGACCACATGAGAATAGGGAAGTTCCATGGGATGATTTGACCGCAAACACCAATCTGAGAGCGTTAGATATAAGACTTGAATATTGAGAGAGAATTCACTAACAGGCTCCTTGCGGATGTAGTTGAAGCTGTCGGGTGCTGTGTCGACGACCTTGCCCTCAATCTTGTCGGCCCATCCTCCGTAGTACCTCAGGCAACCAGCAGCGGCGGGAACATCGACGTTCTTGGCCATGCTGAAGGCCTTGCCGTTGTCGAGAGCCTCGACGGCAGCAATGAGGTCGGCATTCTTCTCGAACAGATCGGCAAGCTTGTTAAGCAGCTTTCCCCTGTTCTCTGGTGTCTCCTTTCGCCATGGGCCGTTGAAGGCTTTGCGGGCGGCAGCAACAGCGATGTCAACATCCTTCTCGGTGGCCTCCTGAACACTGCAGATGACCTCCTCAGTGGAGGGGTTGATAACATCAAAGGTCTTGCCGTCAACGGCCTTTACGAACTCATTGTTGATGAAGCTGGTCGAGCTGTTAGTGCTGGCACGTGTGACAGGCAATACCGAAGCATTGCACTACCTCCGAAGGCTATCGGAGGCCATTGGGGGCCTGATATTCAACTTACAGTCCGGTGGGCTGCTCGAACTCGCCCGTCTGGGGGGTTGTGAGCTTTACAGATGTCATAGCTGTGAAAACAAATTGGGGTATATGAAGAAAACAGAGAGGTGAAGTGTGTGAGGGGTAGAGGCATAGGCAAAACTTAAGTACTTTCAGGAGCTCCGCATGACGACACTAGGGAGTATCTCCACTTGACAAAGGGACAGCAGCACGATCGCCCAGACAGCCTCGGCCATCAGGAGCCCGTCTCGAGAATGCTCTGTAGCCTATTGCGTGTCTGGTAGATGCATGGCCGGGTGGCGCTTGACGCAACGGCGGAAGCTCCTGCCCCGCTCTTGCAACCAGTGGTAAGCTACCCCTCCCCCGCAGTTCTCCTCTGAGAGTTTCTGAAGCCGCACCTAACCTTGCTACACGCGGTACTCGATCCTCCAATTTGGAATAGACACCTATTGGCAGCTCATGCGCATCCGCAAAAAGCTCGCGGATCTCCACCTACGTCGCGTGGCCGTCTCTATACAGCGTGTTTTCAGCTGCATAACTCATGTACTAACCTCGGAGCTCTAGACACGTACCAAGTCAAACATACCCACCATCGGAGCCACAGCGCTAAATCCGAAGTGGCAGCCCTATAACCCATATCGTCGCACCCCGAGCAAGCTCGGCCCGTTTTAAAGCGAGCACCCGTGTGTCAACGGTCACCTCTAATCCATTCACCGAGCTAGAATATCTGCTCTATGTCTGTCGGCAATGTGTTTAGTATTCAGAAGTTCCAGCTCTTCCGATGCGTAAGCAGTGTCGGATGAATGCTCCTTTCACCCAGCCATATCCTAGTCGGAGGCTAAGATAGCCGCGGGCCTCCACCCTACCTAGTGGGTCGCGGGGAAAGTGCGACAAAATTTGAACTAATAATATTTGGCGTGATACTTTCGCACGAAAGGGTACTGCGGCGCGAATAGGAGCGCTTCACGGGCGAAGACGTTGTAAACCGGAAGGCAATACAGCACACATGAACAGATGATGGTGTGATGTGCGTGCCTGGAACGACCCGACATGTCAGCCACGAGTGTGATTCATATCCTGTGTTGTTGAGGAGTCGTCCAGACGTGAGAGCACGGAGCAATTCCGCTGTACATGGCCGACTTTTCCAGCAAGCATTCCTAAGCTCTCGCAGATCTACTATAAGATCTTCTCTTTCAAGCATGTCAATGCTCACCTTGCGTCCACGTGGGATTGATTGATGCCACGTCTCGACTGCAAACTGGGTGGGTACAACTGCTTATCAGTTCGGCATATGTGCCGATCATCGGCATCAGATTCGTGTCCCATTCGTCCTGAAACTCATCGTAGCCGTGAACATGCAAACAGAGTCAAGCGCGGTTCTGATGAAGAGATTTCACAGGGGGATGTTAACAGGGGGAGAAGTCTTGATCATGTTCTCGAAGCCATAGCCATTCTTGATTGAAGCTAACTCGAAGCTCACGTCGCAATTTAGGAGCCGTACATGAACGTCCATGAGTAATGTACAAAAGTCAAATCGTGTCCAGTGCTGACCAGCTGTTTCCGAAAAGATGACGCCTCCAAGAAAAGAAAGATTGAAAGCAGACCGACTGGCAAAAAAAGCCGTACCGATTTCGTTGATGCTCGATTAAACCATGAAAACTGAAGTGAATGGAGGACGTCTCAAAGCGGATGGAGCTCAGAGCATCTCATCATCCATGGCAGTGTCACCGCCGGCGGTGATCTGAGCAACTTCAGCAGTACCAGCGGCAGCATTGGTCTCGCCACCAGGGAAGTAGTCGGCCATCTCAGCATCGAGCTCCTCAACAGTCTTCTTCTTGGGACGGGCCTCGCGACCTCCACGGCCCTTGCCCTTGCCACGAGTTTGACCACGTCCGCGTGTGGCACCGGGAGCTGCCTTCTCGGCGGTGGCGGGCTTTGGCTTGTCCTTCTTTGGTTGGCTGTAACCTGGTTAGTTGCTGATACCAAGACACTAGGATGATAATACGTACGTTACACGGTCGGCAAGCGAAGCCGGGCGGGTAGTGGCAGGGATAGCGGCAGCGCTGACGAGCATCTCGACGCGGACAGGGCGTCCATCGATCTTGACGCCATCAAGAGCGGCTGTGGCCTTGGCGGCTTGGTCGTGCTTGTTGAAGATGATGGTAGCGCTACCCACGCTGCGACCCTGGGCATCGTACTGGAGAAGAACCTTCTTGGGGCGACCTACACCAACAGCTGAAACAAAGTAGTCCTATAAGGCGTATTAGTCGTCGTACCAGGGGTTAAACATTTGCGCAAATGGATCATCATTGACAAGGACGTTTGACAAGGAGGTTCCGGCGTCGGCGGTGGGTATTCGTCGATTCCATATTACACGGTCAAAAGATAACGCTCGGAAAGCGGGTGTCCTGGTCAAAATACAGTGAACACAAGGTTCAGTGAGACGAAGCATACTCAGAGCGAGAGCAGTTGTTGCGAGTAACGTGTTGTAACGCTGCGAACCAGTCTTGTGATATCCGCCCACCCATGTGAAAGCCATACGGCTATTCGTAACTGGATCTGGATTCGCGTCTCGCTGCTCTTTTGATCGCCTGGAGTTGCTGCAGGGCTACCAGGAATATGTCACTGGTGCGATGCCGTCTTTGCTTGCACTTGATAAGTGTAGCATGTGACCAGGATCACCCACTTTCGTCGCTGCGGTACCCTGGAGTGTTCGCATGCTGCTAGTCTTCTACCGGTCTTGTGTGCCCAACACAGATCTCGGCGTGACTTTGGGCAAGCTATGGCTCAACATCCATACCGGTTGTGGAGTGGAAAGGCTCGGTTCGTCGGATCGAAATCGTTCATGCTTGCAAAAGCGAAGCTGCAGTAGGTTCAAAGACCTGCATCGGTCTTACATACCTGGAGTTGGGCATTGTCAATGTCCCGTGGCTGCGATATGTTAGTTGTGTTCGTGCGCGAGTGCTGTGTTTGGCTTACCAAGTTGGATACCATGATCTTGGTCTCACCGCCGAGGGAGGCGGCGGGTGCGGTGGGGGCGGCCTTGGGCTGCCTGCCCTGCTGCTTGGTCGACTTGGAAACACCGCCTACAGGTGCGGCAGTGGTGGCAGGTCGTCCAGTGCCGGTAGACTTGCGACCGCTGCGGCCACGGCGAGAGGTCTTGGAGGCCTTGAGGATGTCGTCGAGGCTCTGCTCCATCTTGTTTGAAGACATGTTGATGAGTGGTTGAGGGATGGTGATACTTGGTTGAGCGGGCGTTGATGAATTTGCGCGCTGGTGTCGAGAGGGCGACGTGAGCAGATAAAGTAGCGACGGCTAAAAGTCTCTTTGATGGAGGAGCGACTGAACCGGTGCAAGGCTGCGAGGACAAAGGGGCGCGTTTGATGACAAGGCGCGTCGCAGAGGTGAGACTCGCAGAATGGGGAGTCAAAGTGGGCTTGCGCGAAAGTAGAGAGTGTAGCGCTGGTGGTGGTAACTGCTGCTGATGAAGGGCAGATGGGTGGAGTATTATATGAAGAGGAGTGTGATGGTAAGATGAGGAAAAGGGAGAGCGCGAGGCAGCAGGACAAGAGAGGATCGCGCCAAGCCCTGACACTGCCACGCATGCTTGGTGAGTGCTGATTGGCAAGGGTGCACGGTCGCACTTGCCCGCAGCTTCCATGGGTGTCGCGAGTGACGATAGCTCCTGCCATTCAGGCAACGGGCGACGATGGAGCGATAGCAAGTATGGCAGTCACTCCGGTGAGTATTGGCTCATTCACCCTCCGCTTCACGCCATGGCGAGACTAATGCGCGAACAGTGGCAGTTCAAGTTCTTTGACGTCTCGCAAGTCAAGCTCCCCGACGACGAGAGCTCCTTCCTGTCTGAGGTATGACGATGCCCTCCACACACACCTATACCTAGCCACCCAGTCTTATAAACATCAACAGATCGGGAATATCACGTGCATTACATCTGGATCTGAAAGCATATTTCTGGGCAGCGCAGATGGCATTGTTCGCATCGTGTCGCAAGCCTTCAAGGTTGTGCGCTCGTTCAAGGCCCATGATGCAGGCGCAATTACGCACATGAAGCAGGTCGAGGGCACTTCTCTTCTCGTCACCATAGCCGAAGATCTCTCTGGAGAGCCGGTGCTGAAAGTATGGGCTCTGGACAAGCTGGAGAAGAAGACAGGCATCCCGCGGTGTCAGAGCACCCTCACCGTCCACAATGGGCGCAAGCAGTTCCCCATATCCGCTTTCGCCGCACTCGACGACCTTTCGCAACTTGCCGTCGGATTCGCAAACGGTGCCGTCACTGTTGTCCGAGGCGACCTCATACATGATCGCGGCGCTCGGCAACGGACGGTATTCGAATCGGAGGAACCCATCACTGGCATAGAATTCAGAGAAGGGAGCATCACAACCTTGTACATCGCGACAACCGGACGGATTATGACACTAGTGATATCTGGAAGGGGTCAAGGACAGCCTGCAAAGTCTCTTGATGAGTATGGCTGTGGTGTGGGTTGCATGGCTGTGGATAAGGCATCGCGCGATGTTGTGGTCGCGCGAAGTGATGCCATATACTACTATGGCCAACACGGTCGCGGGCCGCCGTACACATACGAGGGCGAGAAGAAGATGATCTCCGTATTCAAGGATTACGTTGCGATAGTCGCGCCCCCTAAATCGAATGCGATGCCCCGGTCGAACCCTCTCCGTACCTTTGGCATCGGTGCCGCTGACGATGTTTTCAATACATCGAGCTTCACCCTGCTTAACACAGAGTTGAGGTTTGTCGCACATCAAGAGCAACTGACTTCGCAAGTGAAGGCTGTTATCTCCGAATGGGGTGACCTGTTCGTCTTCACACTTGACGGTAAAATCTTCAGATACCATGAGAAGCCCTTTGCCCAAAAACTGGACATACTGTACCAGCGTAATCTATATGTCTTGGCCATCAATCTGGCTCAGAAGGCCGGACTAGATTCGTCACAACAAAACATCATCCTCCGGAAGTTTGGCGACTACCTGTATTCCAAACAAGATTATGATACTGCTATGCAGCAATACCTGAAGGCTATCGACAACACCGAACCATCTCAGGTCATCCGGAAGGTATGTTATGGTTGATCCGCAACAAGATTCATGTTAATGTCTCGTCCAGTTTCTTGATACGCAACGGATTCACAACTTGATAGAGTATCTTGAGGAACTCCACGATCATCATAAAGCAACATCAGACCACACAACTCTCCTACTGAACTGTTACGCCAAGCTAAAGGATGTAGAGAAGCTGGAAGAGTTCATCAAGTCACCAGACGATCTGAAGTTTGACCTTGATACCGCTATCTTGATGTGTCGCCAGGGGGGCTACTACGACCAAGCGGCGTTCCTTGCTCGAAAACACGGTGAACACGAGCTGGTCGTGGATGTACTCATTGAAGATTCAAAACGGTACGCGGAAGCCCTAGCCTACGTATGGCGATTGGAGTCGGAGGTAGCCTACTTCAACCTCATGAAATACGCGACGATACTGTTGCAGCACATCCCCAAGGACACAACGCAGCTTTTCATCGACTATTACACCGGAAACTTCCGACCCAAGAAGGATGCTATAGTCATACCGAACGCGCCTGCATCCGGAGGAGGCGGTGGTATGAGTATGGGCCTAGGAGTTGCATCGAGCGCTGTGCAAAACCTCGCTGCACTACTTCCTCTGCCATACATGAACACCAACGCGTTGGCATCGCCTCCCAGTGGTGAACAGAAGAGCACCATGAGCCAAGCTCAGATCATCGAAACGACTACCGATGAGCCCGCGCCAGAATACAAGGTACCGAAACCGCGAACTGCATTCTCCGCATTTGTCGATCATCCGCAGGAGTTTATAGTCTTCCTCGAGGCGTGTATCGCATCCAATGACCTACGTGAAGACGACAAAGTCGATCTTTACACAACGTTGTTTGAGATGTACCTCCACACTGCATCGTCGAAGAAGGATGGTGAGCGACAAGAGTGGGAGAACAAAGCCAAGAAGCTCGTCGAAGGCAAGGACATACCAATAGATACATCCAACGTCCTGCTATTATCTCATCTTTCCAACTTCCGCGATGGCGCCATCCTCGTCCGCGAACAACAAGGACTACACTTTGACATATTCCGATCCTACACTGCCGCAAACGACACCCAAGGTGCTATCCGCGCTCTCCGCAAATACGGCCCAGAGGAACCAGCACTTTACCCTGCAGCTCTCGCCTACTTCACTTCCACCCCTGAGATCCTTGCGGAAGCTGGCGACGAACTCGATGCAGTCCTCAAGAAGATCGACGAAGACGGTCTCATGGCTCCCCTCCAGGTAATCCAGACCCTCTCCACCAACGGCGTCGCAACAATGGGCATGATAAAAGCCTACCTCAGCACCACCATCGAGCGCGAGCGCGCAGAAATCGCCGCCAACCGCCGTAATATCGAAACCTTCCGCTCCGACACCACTGCCAAAAAGCACGAGCTCGAGAACCTGAACACCAAGCCTGCCGTGTTCCAAAACTCGCGCTGTCAGGTCTGCATGAAGAGTCTGGAGTTACCTGTTGTGCACTTTCTGTGTAAGCATAGCTATCATCAGAGTTGTCTGAGTACCGATGAGGATGTGCATGATGCGGAGGTCGAGTGTCCAATCTGTAGCTCGAACAACGCGACGGTCAAGGCCATTCGTAGGGCGCAGGTTGAGAGCGCGGAGAGGCACGATCTTTTCCAGGATGCGCTCAAGAGAGGCAAGGACGGTTTTGCGGTCATTAGTGAGTGGTTTGGTAGAGGTGTTATGGGTGTGGGTGGTTCGGACTAGGCGACTTGCAACTATAGCGAACGATGGTTATACATGAGACGGATGGAAGATATGGTAATTCACTTGATGAAGTCGTAAAGATCATGCTTTGTTTCCTCTTAAGATCCTCCTATCCACTGGCGCCTTGGGCATTCCTGGAGACACCTCACGAGTTATCAATTCCCCTGTAACTCTCCAGCAGTACTCGAGTGGCTTATACAAGCAACAGCAAGGTAACGTTCGATCCTAGGAAGCACGGGAGTTACAAGCTGTTGAACAATCTTTGTAAGTAACAGCTTATTAGCTAGTGTCTGAAGGTAACAAATATTCTGCTAGAATAGTACATTGGTCTTTACACTACTCTAATCCTAAGAATGACCAGCTCTCTGGCTGTAAATTGAATGGCCAGTCCTCGAGTAGCTCAGATGGGAGCTGGAACTCGCCCATCCAACCGTGTAGGAACTCGCCTTCAGCCACCCTACCTCCTTCTTCTACTTCCGTTGATTGCGCGCCACCTTCGTGGCTACCAGCTCGACCTGTATCTATGCCCGAATTTCTGTCCAAATCCGGTTGCTGCTGCTGAACTAGGGAGTCCACAGACGAACCATGGTTTGATTGCAGCGGTGTGTAAGATCTCCCCACTGGCCAGCACTGAGCACGCATATACTCGTCTATACGCTCTACCTGTGCACGCAAGCCCTTACTAATGTCAGTCGCACGAGACAATCCGCTTTCGAGGCTCTCGAGCAAATCTGCAATAGACAGCAACATGCTCCTGACCCTATGATATGCAGCCTCAGAGAGCGGGGCTTCCATGACGGAGCCGAGGATTGTGCCTATGCCTGCGAGGTGATAGATGAGAGGAGTACTAATTCCGCGAAGGTAAGCGGTGGGAATAGTCTGGAAAACAGCAAGGAGCTCCGCCGCAACATTGCATTTGAGCTGCACGTCCGGGGGTTGCCGACGGTCATCGTCAATGCTTAGAAAGAGCATACGTAACAACAACAATGTCGCCTGAATGTTCGCGGCCTGGAAGCCAAAGATGTCGCGAAGACGATTTCCTGTAGGTGGTGCAAATATCTTGAAGTTGGACGGCAGGTCGTGGTAACGCTCGGTTATAGACGTCAGCACGGCGGTGGAGGAATGGGAGGACAGCAACGTAGGTAAACCGAAAATGGTGGCGACGTCAATGCGATTGTCGATGAGGGCGGCGGGTTTGCGTAGCTGACTGTAGGCATGCTCCAGCGTGAGATAAAGGTCGGTCGTAAAATTCCAGCCGCGCAGCCACGAGATGGTGGGTTTTGGGGATGGCAACGTGCCGAGGGGTGTGATGAGTTCGTCTTCGACTTCTGTCGGGTAGTGAACTCGAGCGTTAGCCCCGTAAGCGTGGACGCTGCCGTTCCACACGATGGAGATGAAAACGTCAAGGGTGTAGGTTGACCAATACTACGATGGAGGTCAGCGGATATAACTGCTTGGGTTAGCGATGGAATATACCAAGCGTCGCCTCTCCTCGACTTCAATGTTCGTTATGTTTTTCGGCCAATACGCCTCGTCATGGAACTTATGAATTCCAACCAGGGTGAAATAATGTCCTAAGTATAGCTGCATGGCTTCAATGTCCCCATATTGAATACTGGTAATGGACAACAGCGCGCAGGCCCGCATATAATCAAGCTCCCGAGCTGCTGTAAGGTCTTTGGGCAAATGGTCTTTTACTGCTTTGAAGAATGTCTCAGACGGAACAGTTTCCATATATGAGGCGTTCTTGTTCGACTCGAATAACGCACCATCTCTTCCTCGAGCTGACGCCAAAGCACACACTGCCATAAGTGAGGTGAAAAAGCCATGGTTCTTCAGGTAGTCTTGGTCGCGTACCTTCTTTAGCAACGTAGGTTCATGGAAGAGCGGAAATCTCGAAGTTCGACTTAGCACAATTTGCACAACAAGGGGTCAAATGAAGAAGCTGAAACGGACTAGGAGGTGATCTCCTGCCGTTCCGGTAGCGAGAAAGTGTAATACCCTTACTGAGAAACGGACAGCGGATGTTACTCACATTGGATAAACGACCCGGAAGTACACATCAACCAGATACTCAATCGTTCCTGCGCTCGCAGCCGCGAACGCTCTCCACGCCGTCTCTGGCCACTCCTCGGATAGGTCTTCGCCTCTACCAACCAGATTCTGCCCCCTGAATGTCGCGAACCCACTATTTGTCTTCCTTGATGATGCGATCGCGTTGCTCCTGGACGCACCTGCTATAGTCGCTGCACCGGCTGGCTGCACGACAGGTTGTGGCAATGCTAAACTCAGTTGCTGAGGCTCGTCATGATTCTGGTCCTGGCGTTGCTGTTGATCCCGAGATCCGATATCAACAGCTAGAGATGACCCAGGTTCACTGGAGAGGAGGTGGCCAGCTGCGCGTCCGCGCCTCAGTGGGCGGTTGTAGGTGCAGGCCACGTCGAAGTCATAGCAGTTCTGGCAGCTTTGGGAGCCGGTTGCACTGGGGCGACATCTGATGCTACGCTTGTGGCAGAAATCACCTTGAGAGTTCGCTCGTTAGCCAAGGTACGAGAGCATATAGAGGAGTGCGTGAGGAGCGCATGCATCGCGACAGGGTGCTATGTGGGTTCCAGGTGAGGAAGGGATCAAAATCGAGGCGCAGACGAAAGAGTCGATGTAAAATCTTGCTTGAACGATTGGAGAGCATGGCGACCCCGGTGTCTGCGAGATGCTTGTATCGCTGATTCGGGAGCAGAGAGTAAGACGGGTACAACTTGGGATGGTTATTCCCTCACCCACCGTCACACGCGTCGACGTTAGAGAACAACCACATTACGCGCAGACAACAAAATTGAAAGGAATATGTGTACATGCGCGGTGCAAGAATTCAACACGTACAGGCTCTACTTGCTCGTAGGAGTTTTTTCGGACGATGCTCGTCCACCGACATGGATATCAAACCTTTCCTAAAGGGGCTTATCAGACTTCAGCTTATACACTGATGACGGACGACTGGTTGAGTGACTGAGCAAGACAGTGATTGATTAGGTAATGGAAGAACGTGATTATTGAAGTTTTAGATGGGAATAAGGGCTAGCGGGCTAGCATGCCGAGGTCTACCTGTTCACTCGGTGATGCCTGCTAGCGTCAAGAGCCCGTGGTATGCCAAGCACGATTCGTCCATTGTTAATCACTTACCACTCTTCAAAAGTGCCAAGGCATGAAAAGTGGCCCCGTTACCATGCAGTTTGACACTTTCTATACTGGCGGTTGAGCCTTTGATGCTTAGCTAGCTATGTGTACGGAGTCCGTGCAGGTCGAAAACTTTCCTTGGTGATGGTTAGTTGACGTGATGATTGGATCATCGTCCTCTCTAATCACATGCGAGCACAGATGTTAGCTCTCCACGGAACTTGACCGCTCATCAAGGAGTTGTCTCGGTATAAACTTTGTCCATTTCTGATTGGTGCCTACATTCAGACTGTACGCAATAGGATGTAAGGGAGCAAAAAGCAAAGGAGTGAGTGGTGAGAAAGGTATAAGAAGAAGTATTGTATAGAGAAACGCTCCAAAAGTAGCATCTACGATACGTTCGATTGGGTTCACTAACGACAAACAGACGCAACTCCTTCTCAAAAACAACCCCTATCAATACCAAAGTACGACGCCCAATTAATCTAAAACATACATCTCTGCGCGCCACAGTTCGCTTGTGTCATCGCGAACGCAATGCATGCAGCTCACTTATCTACAATACATGTCTCAAGAGGCCGCTCAAACAGATTCAAGCTCGAGAGCCTTGTCTTTTTCAAAATAATCCGAGTGCTCGACATCAGGAACACCCTTCTTTTCCAGTAACTCGCCCTGGCTGCGGTAGGCCTGTTCCATGTGCCAGTTGAAAGGGCTGTTCGTCGAGAAGAGGGCCCCAATAGATTCGAGGGAGCGACCCGCGGTTTCCGGGTAAAAGAGGTATACGACGGGGATCCAGAGTAAGTTAAGACCAGCAAAAAGGAAGTACGTGCGGTTTTCTAGCTTTGCGAACATGACCGGGTTGACTAGGACGGTCATACCAACGCCGATAGCCCAGCCTGTGATACCGAACCCGTTGCCTTGTGCGCGCATATCGGAGCTCCAAATCTCGGTGGGGATCAAGAAAGCGACAGTGCCCCAGGTTGACGCGTAGATTAAGTTGAAAAGGAAAAGCATGGCGACGGCTGCGGGCGCAAATGACCCCGCGTTTTGAGGCTGAGACCGAGACGCTTCGTATAGGGAGGCAGCGATCAGGTTGACGGCGAAAAGCCCAAACGAGCCCAGCATCAGACACTTGCGGCGTCCGAGACGGTCCACGATATTAGCAGAGATGATTGTTCCAATAATGCCAACGGTGTTGAGACCACCAGCCAAGCCATTCTGGGTAAGTGTGGAGTAGCCCGCAGCCCGTAGCAGTGTGGGAGAGTATGCGGTGACAGCAGTGATACCGCTCCAAGAAGCCATAATCTGCAGTAACAAGCAGAGCCAGGCGCGGCGGCCCAAGTGAGCGCCAGGCTTGCCACTCCGACCGATGAGAATTTTAGCAAACTCCACAGGGGAGCTAGGCTTACTCTCTTTGGCCACAGCGACAATTTCGAGGAATTCCTGCTCAACATCAGGTGTATAGCCGCCGCGGACATGGGTAAGGACCTCACGCGCATCGTCATAGCGACCAACGGATGCAAGGTAACGGGGAGAGTCTGGAAGCGCCTTTATTCCAAGAAGGAGGAGCAGGGCTGGGATGCACTGGAATGCCAGAAGGAATCGCCAGCGTATATCAGAGTAGCCATTGTTTATGAAAGCAAGGCCGAATGAGAGCCAGTAGGCAACCGAGATGCCCAAGTAGTTGGCGATGAAAACGTATCCAAGAAAACCACCGCGATGGGAAGCCGAAGAGGTCTCAGAAACGAGCACAGGGGTGATACCGGTAAGTGCACCAGTTCCAAGGCCAGTGACTATGCGAGCAATGAGGATGAAATCGGAGGATTGCGTAGCAGCCTGAAGAGCACCACCGACTAGAGCAAAGACAGCACCAATCCAGAGACTAAGAGTGTTAACAACCAGTTAATGCAAGAAACTGTTCAAGGCTGACTTACCCATTAATGCGACCAATGCGATCGGCTAACCATCCGCCTAAAAAACTGCCCACTATACAGCCAAGGTAGTAGATAGAGACGATACCACCTTCGTGTAAGGTATCGGTGATCTTGCCATCTGAGGTACCAATGCCCACTTCCTCGACGTAGCGTGGCGAGCTGTTGACACCGCCCATCACACCTTGGTCATAGCCTTCAAAGAAAATGGAGATCAGGGAGAAAGCCTGAATAGCGATATTGAGCTGTGAAGCTGAGAGCTTCCTCCAATAAGTTGTGTAGCCCATGGTGAAGGTTGGCGACTGCTAACGCATCCGAGTGACGACTATTGGGCTCTGGTGCTCGCTCCAGATGTTGATCAATCGATAGGAAGGGTGAAAAGAAGACGCTGTGATATAGTCGTCTATCAGGCTGGGTTTGGAAAGCTATATATACCTCAAGTAGAGCCAAGGTCTTACAGCGGATATACTGGGAATGCCCAGTAAAGACGGGACCCCAGACCGAAAATCTTGTAGATTCTCGAATACAAACAAGCTTAACCCACACATACAACTAGTTCGCACATGTTCCGGGGATAACTCTCCAGTATGCATCTCCACAAAACGCCTCCATGGGCGATCTACGGAGAAAGCCGGTAAGGGTCAATGCGCAACTTAGCTGGGGTGTCGGTTGCTGTGCGGAGAGAAGGCAATGCTGAACGGGAGACAGAGAGACACAGCCAGATGATGCCGATGTGACAAATCCAGATTGAGTCGGCGAAGTCTGAAGCGTTTTGCCGTTTTGCCGCGTTGCAGTTCAAGAGACCGCTTAGCCGCTTAGCAACCCGTGTAGGCGCGTAACCGATAGGTCGATTCGGCGACTAGAACGCCCTCCATTACCATCCTCAATATTCCCTCCCTACCCTGCAGAAAAGCCACTTCTTAGGGAATTAGCTAAGCCTACTATCCGGTTGTTGCCGTCCAAATGGCCAAGATCTCAGCCTCAGGGTAACGCAAAGGGTGCCATTTGATTCGATGTTTCGGATGTTCGTAGTCGCTCATTTCGTAGTGGCGAACGATCCGCGTACTTGGATATGTACTGTTTGTTCCACCTTAATAATAGCGTGAGTGCCGGCCATTTGTAAGAGTGTTTAAATACAGAACCCAGATGACTTTCTTTCATCAACTTTCCTTTTGATTTAGGCCATTTCACTTCACTTACCACAAATCTTATCTTTAAGCTTCTCGCAGTCAATATCAGCATTTTCTAATCACAGCCTGCACCACAATGGCTCTTCAAGAAAGCAGACCCCTTGACCTCACGGTCCTGGGCTTGAACTCTGGTACTTCAATGGTAAGTCTCTATGAGCATTAAGGAACTCCACCTTTAGCGAATACTGCCCATCAATTTCTTCTACTTAATTCAATTACAACGCATGGGTCTGGCATACCTTGCCCTGAATTTTGTTTTAGAACCAACACATTAACCGTTAAGGCTTCATCAAAGTTCGCATGATTAGGGATGCGACTTCAACATCATAATATCTCGTCTTACAATATTTCCTCATGGTCAAAACAAGAGATTCTCGATCTGAATAGTTATTAACTTCATTAGGACGGCATTGACTGCGCTCTGTGTCGCTTTCGTCAAGAGACACCCGAGTCTCCCATGCATTTCGAGCTTCTCAAATATGATGAGGTACCGCTTCCACAGCCTATCAAAAAGCGCGTCATGGACATCATCCTCCACGACCGAACGTCCGCATCCGGACTATCTGAGGTGAACGTCATTCTCGGGGAAACCTTTGCCGACGCCGTAGAAGAATTCTGCAAGAAGCACAATGTGGACAAATCGTCCATCGATGCTATCGGATCCCATGGTCAGACCATCTGGCTGTTATCTATGCCCAAGCCTGACCAGGTCAAGTCCGCGCTCACCATGGCTGAGGGCTGCTTCATCGCTTCTCGCACCGGAATCACCACCGTGACCGATTTCCGCGTCTCCGACCAGGCGGCTGGTCGTCAGGGCGCCCCCCTGATTGCTTTCTTTGACTCACTTCTACTTCATCACCCTACGAAGCTCCGCGCCTGCCAGAATATCGGTGGTATCGCAAACGTTTGCTTCATTCCTCCGGATAATAAGGGCGGCGTGTCAGAAACATATGACTTCGACACAGGCCCAGGCAATGTCTTTATTGACGCCGTCGTGCGCCATTACACTGGCGGCGAGCGTGAATACGACAAGGATGGTGAGATGGGAAGCCGGGGTACTGTTAACCAGGCTCTTGTCGACGAATTCCTGCAGCACGAGTACTTCAGCCTAGACCCGCCCAAGACGACGGGCCGTGAGGTTTTTCGCGACACGCTCGCCTTCGAGTTGATCGATAAGGCCGAGAAACTGGACATGAGTCCCGACGATGTCGTCGCCACGGTCACCCGCATCACAGCACAATCCATTGTAGACCATTATCGGCGCTACGCTCCAGCTGACATGGAGATCGAGGAGTTGTTCATGTGCGGCGGCGGTGCCTACAATCCCAACATCACCCGCTTCATCCAACAAGCGTATCCTAACACCAAAATTATGATGCTGGACGCGGCCGGTGTACCTGCAGGCGCAAAGGAGAGCATCACCTTTGCTTGGCAAGCTATGGAGGCTGTTATAGGCCGCTCAATCCCGGTCCCTACCCGTGTTGAGACCCGTCGCGAATACGTCCTAGGCAAGGTGTCGCCAGGTGCCAACTACCGTAATGTGATGCAGCAGGGCATGGCATTTGGCGCCGGTCATGACCGATTATCACCCGTCAGGGAGATGGTCAACTACGTGGATGGCAAAATGTTCGACAATAAGTGGTGAGCGTTGCAATCCCACAGCATGATGGGGCATCGAGAAGATAGTTGGAAGTGTTGGTGAATTTGGTACATGACAGTGTCAAATGCCGAATTGAGAAGGTACTTGAAAGGCATCATACTGGTTGGTACTTTCCTCATCACATGTAAGGAAACACAGATGAGGCGGCATCTCGCAAGAATTTTATAGTTAAGTACGGATGGAAACGAAGTGATTGAAGGATGCGCAGTGAGAAGATGTAAGGAGGTGGAGAAATCGAGATGAAGATGCAGCGGCTCGATGCCCCGAGCCGCCTCCGACGTGCTTGGCATTGCGGCGCGGGTGCGGGTCGAAGTTATCGCCCCCACAGACTACCTGTACTGACCATCACCAACCTTCGAATTTTCCTCGCATTTATAAAATGCGTAAACTAAGCTTTCGTCTCAAATCACCTCCTCAGCATGTGCGATAGCGGGCTTCTTGACTGCGTCTGGAAAAACATGAACAGCCCATGGAGCTGAGGCGTTGTACCCATTGCCATGGCACTCGCATGTACATCAAGCTAACCGCAGCGGAGCAGCGATACCCACTGATATTTAAATCCAATCCTACGCAAGGGTTCACGAAGGATCACCCACATTACTCAACAGGTTTGTTTAACGCCGGGAGATCTATCTGCATCTCGTTGAATTGATGTACCGACGTCGCATCCAGCCATCTGTTCAATTCCGCGCCACAGATCCTACGAGGGTTCATCTAAGCATCTAGATTGCCGTGCAGTATGGCAAAGTAGATCCTTCATGCCCGACCCTGAGTCGGCATCGCATGTTCCTCGCTTCGCGCACACGCTGTCCTGCAGGGGAGGTAGAAGCCAAGAGCACCAGTGTGCAGCAAGCGGCAGGTATATATGGAGAGCGGCATCGTCAATGAGTTTTCGGACGCACCAGAGCAGTCCCATTCCTAGGTCTCTCATTAATTGATCCTCCTTCCACCCAAAGAAGCAACGCTGCGCTATCGACACCAGTATTTTTGCTGCTATGCGCTTTTTCGATCTTGCGACTTTGGCGCTTGTGGGCGGTGCCGGTGCTTTCAAAGTTACGGAGCACGATGAATTGGCCGCTCTTGGCCTAGCAAACGTCGGAATTGATGTCGCAAAGAATGGCTACCCGAACCCTGGCCAGTGCACTCTGAAGAACGTGAAAGTTCGACGCGAGTGGTATGTATTCAAATCCCCATTATAAAGCACATCCAATTGACTGATATCTTTTCAGGTCGACGCTCACGAAGCCTGAGAGGCGTAACTACATCGATGCCATCAAGTGTCTTCACTCCAAGCCTGGTCTCACGCCAGCTGGGGTCGCACCTGGTGCAAGGAGCCGCTTCGACGACTTTGTCGTGACTCACGTCCAACAGACGTACTCTGTCCACGGAACTGTATGTCTAAATATGCAATGTCTCTTTGAATCAAACTACTCAGGTTGCTCGATTGATCTGTGGCAGTCGAAGGGGTGACTTGGTGTGTTGACACTATCAGGCCAACTTCCTAGCTTGGCACCGATACTACATCTGGGCCTATGAGCAGCTACTGCGTGACGAGTGTGGCTACAAAGGGTACTTGCCATACTACAACTGGGCATGGTGGCATGAAGACCCCGCTTCATCTCCCCTCTTCGACGGCAGTGATACCAGTATCGGTGATGCTGGTGCCTACGTTCCTGGAAGGAACTACACTTGTCTACCTTCCGAAGCGGCGGGATGCCCAATCAAGCTTGAGCCTGGAAGTGGCGGTGGCTGTATCTCGGGTCCTTTGGCAAACTGGACTTCAAGTATTGGGCCTATTCAAACCAAGGCCAAAGGAATCAAGCCGAACCCACAAGCTGACGGTTTGGGTTACAACCCGAGATGCTTAAGTCGGGACGTCAACAAGCACGCTGCTTACAGGTCGAGGGATGAGGTTATTACCGAACTCATCAAGAACAGCAAGGACATCCTTAGCTTCCAGAACCGCATGCAAGGCGATTTCCCGACCGGTTACCTTGGCGTCCACAGCGCTGGTCACTATACTGTGGGAGGAGATCAAGGCTCCGACTTTTTCAACTCACCATCCGACCCCGTAAGTTTTTTTTTATCACAATTCATAGTCAACTAGAATGAGTTTTAACTCCGACAGGCTTTCTACTTCCACCATGCTCAGATCGACCGCACATGGTGGATTTGGCAGAACCAAGATCTCAAGAACAGGAGGAATGCGATCGATGGCACCATCACTTTCCTGAACTCGCCGCCGAGTCGTAACGGCACACTCAATGACACGCTGACCTTGGGTCCGATGTTGGATACGTTTAAAAACATCACGAACAAGGATGCGATGAGCACGCTTGGTGGGCCATTCTGCTACATTTATCTGTGAATAGATGTTCAGACCATTCATATAGAATTAGATGCTTTAATACAGGTATCACTTTTGGAATTGCCTGCGAGCATATGCTCTTGGTGTTGATCACGCCACTCGCGCACTTGAGCGGCACAGCCAAGGTACCAGTAAGCCCGTTAACTCCGCATCGCGTCGCTGCCTCAGTGGCTTTAACGTTAAGGCAAAGTCCGCAATATCCATCATGGTATAGTCTAAAGCTGAGCGGTGTGCTGTGTAATTAGCCAGCAATTACACTATCACTTAGCTAAACCCTCAGCTTTGAATTCAGTGCCCTGCAGCTATACACACCAATTACTTGTTGCTCCGTCCAAGCTATCATCACGAAGCTTGAGGATCAAGGAGCACGAGCATCGAATCCTGCAATCGAACACAGGTGACTTACAACATCATCTCCTGTCTAATATGGCGGTATCATACGCCAGAGATCAGCCGCAAGGTTTCACCAATCGCATTGAGAAGGTGGCTATTGTAGGGGTAAGTCCTCCTGCATAGCTGCCATGTTTGTCTTATTGACGTGTCAGGCCGGGGGACAATTTGGAAGGTACTTGACGGAAGCGTTGTTGAAGACTGGCAAACACGTAGTGACAGCTATTACGCGTACCAAAAGCACCAACAGCTTACCGGAAGGTGTACGTGTTGAGCGTGTGGATTACAGTGGAGATGACTTGGAGGCCCTTATTGACGCCCTCCGCGGCCAGCAAGTACTGATCATCACCATGGCAGTCACAGCACCACGGGACACTGTAAGCAAGCTTGTGCGTGCTGCGGCCAATGCTGGCGTTGCTTATGTTATGCCCAACTGGTTCGGTCACGACGCAGCGAACAAGAAGCTATGCGATGACTCTATGCTCTCACCTTCTGGTGAGGCCATCCACGCTGAGATTGAGACTCTCGGTGTGAGCGCAAACATCCGACTCGTGTGCAACTTCTGGTACGAATTCAGTCTTGGCGGCGGTCCAGATCGTTTTGGCTTTGACTTCACGAAGCGATCTTTTATCATGTTCGACGAGGGCAATGTTCCTTTCAACGTCAGCACCTGGGCTCAGTGTGCTCGGGCAGTTGCGAATCTATTCAGCTTCAAACAACTTCCTGAAGACGAATCGGACAAGTCGCCTGCTTTATCACAGTTTAGTAGTCGCCCCGTCTACATCTCGAGTTTTCGACTGAGCCAGATGGAGATGTTTGAGGCTGTCAAGCGCGTGACCAGAACTTCGAACGATGACTGGACTATTACGCATGAATCTTCCGAGGAACGCTGGAAAGATAGTTTTGCGGCAGTCATGAAGGGAAATTTCGGGCAATTCACCAAGATGCTGTACAGTCGAATGTATTTTCCTAACGGAGGGGGCGATTATGAACCTCTAGACAACAACTCGTTGTCTCTTCCTGTTGAAGACTTGGACCAGTATACCGCTATTGGCGTGCGCATGGGAGAGAATGGCGAGGTAGCCCAATCTCATTGAGATAGCTTCTTCTTGCTCGCTTAGCACTTGACCCCCAGCGTTTTGGTCTCTTGCCGCGGTCTACAACTTCTGAATTTCATATGGTTTCACTTGGCCAAGACCCTTCGATTCAACTTACTCGCATCAAAACCGTCTTTGAGCACAAGTTCGAAACCGCCCTGCGAGTCCTCAGCCTTGACACACAGGGGCCTCGTATGATGTGTCGCTTTCAGAGATACTTCAACCAAGGATTCTAGGGGAAGGACAATCAGATAGAGACTTGGCTCAAGCAGCGGATCATCTGCCGTTTGCATCTCGGGTCCAAAATACAACACATCCACAGGGTGTACACGGCGTAACGGGCGGCCCAAACTCCCCTCCTTCTCTTGAGTGACAAGTTTGATTGTAGACATTGTTCCACTCTGGCTGGTTTTCATATTCTTCGGAACAATGAGATGACCTTCGTTGAAGATATAGTTACATATCTGGCTGAGACAAAATATGTGCTCTTTGGCACTATCCATAAGTATCTCATGATAGCATTCGCCACGCATCATTCTGGCTATACTGGTGAATTGTCCTTCCTCCCACGTCTTGGATGGAGCCAGAAGGAACGGAACACATATACCCTGCGGTGCTAAGCTGGTGAAAGGCCCTACGCAGTCAAGCACATCCGAAAGCCGTGCGAGGGAGCATAGGCACATAGACCGGTTATAAGACACCAGTAGTGACAAGATAAACCAATGTTCTGCCATGCTATAATTTACTCGGAGATGGGTCGCGTCATCTGCGACTGCAAGAAGAGAGTGCACTTGATCGCGTGGGTTTTGGCACCTTCGAGGTCCGAGGAAGAAGAGCAGGTCAAGAAGCACCTTTTTGAGTGGCTCAGAATACCGAGCATTTTGTCGGTAACACATCCCATGCCCAGCCATTGCTCGGATATAGATCTCGAAACGTCGGTCTGTATTTCTGAATAACTCATCAGATGCCTTCCTCTCGGGCTTAGAGACGGTCAACTGAAGAGTTGGTAACAGCATTACCAAGGCTTGAAATTCCGGTTGGCGAATTAATGTATCATTAACCAGAACCGAAAGTTCTTGTGGCTGAAGAATTTCCTGTGTAATCCAGGCCCGTGTCCAGTACTCGTTTGACTCAAAACTCAGATAGCTGCGTTGCAGACTTTTGGTTCTTTCACGGAACCATACTCGACGGGCGTCTTTCTCGGAATGAGGTTGTTCTGCTGCAAGGCGTTTCAAGAAGATAAAGAACTCGACGGCTCCTTGATCGCGTCCCAACCAAGCGATGACATTAGTTGCTCGGGCGTAGATGTCACCCATTTGGCTAACTTGATGATTTCTCTCGGTGACGTTGTCTTGATCGACGCAGACTGCGTCAATCCAGACCGCTTTCAAATCGACGACATCGTTGGTGCGAGCCACACTCAGGAAATCCCAAAGGTTTTTGCGGCAGGAGAATCTTTTTCCATTGATGCAAATTATTTGTTGATTCGTCTCAGTGCCCCAGACATACGACAAGCAGGTGTATTCGGCGTGGGTAGTGGTGTGCCATATCTTGCATTGTATAAGACCCGTGGTGGAAAGATCAGGCAGTATCCTCAACAGGCGTATTGAGTTGCGCGTTGTATCCAATAGGGTATGTTCAAAATTGTCATTACCAGAATCCTGTTGCCTGGCACTTGGTTGTGGATCATGCGACGCCATGAGAGTGAATGTTCAGATTGTGGACGCGGAATCGAGGTAGTTTGAGTGGTTAGGCAGCAACTTCTGGTCAGGCTGAAAGTTTAGTAAAGGCTTAGCCCACGTTTCGTTGAGAGCCGACAAGTCTCATTGCGTGTATGGTGTTCTAAGCCAGTGCTAACCATATACGGAAGACGGGGCTGTGCAACATACAACTGGTATGATGAGGCAAGGTCTCAACCATCACCTAGCTGACTTGCTATTGGCGTGCGGACAGGAGAGAATGGCGACTTAGCTAAATGTCATGAAGGTGGAACGTATATGAAGTTATATAGAATATGGAGTTAGCATAGTAACTAGACTAGAAAGGGTCCAATGGCAGTCAACATATCACCTGGAGATCTAATTTACTACTAAATGGATGTATGGGCTCGGAAGCTATGACAGGCATTTACCAATCTCCACCTACCTATGTAGGTAAGAAATCTGAGGGATCGGAATAGGATAGTGTGATCAACCAAGCCTGCCCAAGCTATTTCCGTTGCGAACATTATGGTTTGTCGTGCCGAGCTGTTCGAGGCTGCAAGTGCGGGGCGGCTGACTTTAAGGCTCATCCGATGATGCAAGCGCCACAGGGCATTGGGCCCGAGTCTTCCTACCTCTTTAGCTACCCAGGCATCCTCCTCCTCGCAAACGTCGTCTGTGTTACAAAGTCGTGAGTTATTCTGTCGCATATGCTCAATTTCACATATGCTTCATCCGAGACTCTAAAAAACGTACCTACTGGACTTCTCACATCTTTCCAGCACATCGCCTCACTTCCAAGATTGTGGCGTCCGCAGCGGCACAGCCCATACAGCCTTGTACCTGGTTGAGGTGGACAGAAGTATCTATTGGTCAGCTCTATCTCATTCCGGTGAAAAGAACTGCATGGCTACCTTGGGGGCTTCATAGAGTTTGGCGGCGCGAGGCTCTGCTGTTGATGGCAACCAATAGGCCTCCACCGAATGTGCCCAATGTCTCAGCCCATGTACGTTCGCGATGTCTTTGCAAAGAGCAGTAAAAGAAAGAATGGGGAATGCAGTTATCGATACCGTATAATACTTCCCCGCATCCTGGCAAGGACTGAATTGCTCCTTGTACACATATTTTGAACACCACTTAACTCCGCTTTCCTAGCTCGCGCCATGGCGGACGTCATTTCTATGATAGCAGGTATCGGGTCGATATTGAAAGCCTTTGGATCGACTGGAGTATACCTCAGAAGTGTCTCGAACGCGTCGAAAGAGACGCAACTCATAGCTGATCAATTACATGCGACAGAAGCTGTTCTCAAAGCTCTCGAGACTAGTCTTAAAGTTTCACCACCCTCTCCCAAATCCTATACTGTTTGGGCCGACCCAATGAACCTAGTCCTTGGCAAAATCAAATCGATCATTGATGACCTAAACACAAAGCTCTCTTCCCAGCGTGGTGTGGTCATATTGAGCTTCAGGAAGAAGATAATGTGGCCATTTGACAAGGATGATTCAGAGGTTTTGCTAGCGCATCTGAAAGCACACTTGCATGTGCTACTAATAGCTCAAACGTCTCTGACCAGGTATGCAATATCGTTCGATAGGTATTCCAATACGACTGACGGTCTGGACCAGCAATGCGAAAACTATTCGGAAGTCGGCACGAGAGATTGATGACATATTGACACAGGTGGGAAATCAATATCCTTCAACGATAGTCCGATCGAACGCGAAGACGATTACACCTTGGGATTCGGTCTCCCAAATAAGCGTACAATCACCAGAGACAAAGAGTAGTCTGATTGAAAAAGCAGTTGGTATATGGTATCAGCGCGGCAATGCACGGTGGGTACAACCAATCTGTTCATTCGTAACAGTCGCTGACGATAGATAACTCAGCGAACGATCAGGCGAGCAGAAACGCCTACAGAAAGCAAAACCTCCCTTCCCAATCTCGGAAAGTTCGTGGACACCGCCGGCATACTTGAACACCTACGAAGCATCCATGTGAGATTGTTCCTTACGTATATCTGCAAAGCTTCACTAACGTATTTGGAGTGAACTTTCCAGTCTTCGGTTCTGTCGACGGGGATCGCAGGCTACTGAGCCTCGAGAACTAGGCAAAGGCTCTCTCACCCTCGCAATCACCCAAGACGGTAGCAAAATTCGTGTATACTATTCTGTTCTTTCAACTTCAGTACCGTATGAATGTCAGCGTACGTGGAGCATCGTGAGATGGTGACATTGTATACCACTGACGAAGCGGGATAGTAAACCCACAGAATCCCGGGATGGATATCATAACTAACAACAGTGCCACCTTCCGTTGGCCAGTATCCGAAAATGGTTATGAATCGACGACAGAAGAGATTCTTACACTCACATTTTACAACGCTTATGGTGAGCACCACGATTCCAGAGGCAATTATGTCCAACTAACTCACCAAGGGAAACCCGCGGATGAATCCAAGACCAACTTCTTGTTCATGCTTAACACGCTTTGCAAGGAGGCTAAAAAGGTTCAAGGGATGAGCATGCGTCAGCGCAGAGAAGCAGCAAATTTACAGGGTTATAGTCGACTGCCAAAATTCCATCAGCTCGAACAGACAACGACTCCTACTCCAAGCGTCTATCCGTCGAATCATCGACGCTTCTTGACTGACGCCTAATTTATCGATCCATTATATCCAAGCAGTACATCTGTGGAAGTATATTCGACCAGGAAACGTCAGACGTAGGGATGAGTTCACGGCTACAGCAACTGTAACCGAACCCTTTGCTTTTACAGCTGCAGCTATCACATCCCTGAATGCTTATACAATCCCGAATTTCTGGAACACGCGCGCTAACACGGGTTACGCATTGGATAATGTTGTCGTAATGACATGACGTGAGAAACATCCATTTGAGTGAAAAGGTTATCATCCATGCCTACTCATCTGTGCAACACCATATTCGTTTCACTTGACGTCACTAGGCTGTCGAATTAGTTGCAACTTATCGGAAAGGGAGCAGCCCATGCCTTGAGCCAGACGATTGATAAGTGAAGAAATTCGGAGGAAAGGAAAGAAACAGCGAAGTTGAGGGTATTAGATATCGCATTATCGTTTTTGGGGTAATGTTACAAAGTTTCCATCATTCCGTCCCAACATCATGCCATTAAATCCCAACCATGATTAACCAGTCGGTGGTTCATTCAACCATCCAGAGCGTAAGGGTATCTACAAAGCGAACATGGCAAGGGCAGCGGCACCGAGGATACCGACAGCCTGGGTAGCCTGAGCAGCACCACCGGTGAACTCAGACATGGAGGCAGAGGGGGTCATGCTCATGCTGCCGGTGGCGGTAGGGGTGGCGGTCATGGACATGGACTCGGACATGGACATCTCGGATGACATGGAGGAGGCAGCCGATGCGACAGCGGAAGAGGCCTCGGAGAGGACGGAGGATGCCTCGGAGGCCATGGAGGAAGCCATGGAAGAGGCGGCTGAGGCAGCAGCAGATGTAGCGGAGGCTACAGCAGAGCTGGCAGCGGGAGCGCTGGCATCAGGGATGCTGATGGGAGCACCAGCGGCAGAGCAGGTGGACTCAACAGCGGCGATGGCGGCGGCCTGGTCGGAAGGACCGCAGGCACCCTGAACACAGGGCTGGACCTGGGAGAGGAGCTGAGCACCCTTCTTGCAGTGGCAGGCGAAGTCGGTGAGAGAGGAGCAGCCGTCGCTGGTGAGGGGACCGACGAAGCAGTTGAGCTGTGCACTGTTAGTTTACATGACACCCATGAAAAGTTTCTGACAACATACAGCGCAAGACGGGATGTTGTCAAGCTGAGCGGCGCCAACGGAGGCCAGAGCGACGATGGTAGCGATGGTGAAGGTCTTCATTTTGACGGAAGTTCTGGTGTTGATACAGTGATCGGTGTAGTGAGAGTTCTTTGGTATGTGTATAACGACAGTGAAGCTTGCAGAAAAACGAAGAGCGAACTGTCGCAAGCTCTTTATATCAACCGCGTCTCGAGGCCTCCCATGTCCCGGTGGGAAACAAGCTAGCACCGTAGCACCCAAGTGGATACCGCAAAGGGCATCTTGTTCGCCCCATTCGAGATCTGCGTGCAGCCCCTGGAGGTATTGCTCAATGTGGTAGAGCTTGATGACGCTACCCCAGACTACCAACTGCTAGCTGCGGCTGATCGAGACTGGACTGACGATGGGAAAGTCTATTGCTTGCCATTGCCACGGAACGAAGCGCGCCGCGTCTCGCCGAACAAGTGGTCTTGATTCATGAAGGTTGAAACAAAGGAGATATTATCCGCGTAGCTCATGTATTAAGTTTTTTGACGTATTGAATAGAAATTGCAAGGAGTATGTAGTGCAGATGCCTCATGTAAAAAGCCATTGGTGTGTCGATTGGATGTCATTGGTGAGCATTGGCACTGGGGCGACGGCGACTCCAGGCAAGGGACGGGGGAAGAACCTGTTAAGGCGCCAAGACACTAGAAGCTTTTGCTCATTGGGCAACCTGCAGCCAGTGACGGAGCTGGCCGTTCTCATTTAACCGCTTTCGGAGTTGGTGCGAAGCGCGAAAATCCGGGGCAGTCTTGGAAGGTACACATGTCAGCACGCAGAACGAACGAGGACGTACTTCACTGACTTGAGCAGATGTTTGACAGCGATGTTCCTTCTCGAATATGGGCACTGTGATCAATGGGTGGCGGCAGGCAAAAGGCGACACAAAATCGATAGCTGGCGCTGAATCCGTTGTTACAACCCCGCAAAATTTCGACCCTTCTCGGCCATACATCCGGGACAATCCATGCACGGCTTTCTGGCTAAGCTCCCCGATTTAGTCGCGCAGAAAGTCGCCAGGAACCTGGCCCACTCGTTGAACGGATGTGCCATCCGAGCACCCATCGCTGTAAAATTCTCGGAGAGTCAAGGTCGGGTGGCGTGAGGCTGGCGGCCTTACTGTGCCTGCATGTGTCTACAGAATCCGTTCTCCAAAGAAGTCGTCTTGTATATGTTCAGGCGCGGCGCTGTAAGGTGGTGTATGTCTCTACGCGTACAGTGCTGTCATGCGACCATTACGGCCTTGTTGTTGAAGAGCAAGGGTTTGGCCGTTCCTGCGTCATATTACGCGGAGGCAGCTTCCTCCTCTGGAAGGATCTGGCGGCTCGGTCTGGCTCTGGCTTCAAGTTCCTCGGCAGCATGTGCTTGTATTTGCGCCCATCCACTGCTTTTGCGCAATCCTGGGGAGTTGGGGCCATGAGCTGTAAAGCGGAGAACCCGGGAGATCTGGGGAAACAAGCATCGTAGTAGCAACGGACGTAGATGGGTCGTGTTGATGCGTTCGCGATGCATTGCGTGATCACGGTGATGTTTGTCTAAACATTTTTCGGTGAACGCCACGCATGCCGTTAACAGCATCTGACATGTGAGCTCCGCGCCGTGGCTCTGCGATATTGCGGCGCGGAGCCTCGTATCCCCCCTGCAGGTCTCGAATTGTGGTGTGTACATGCGAGCGCCGTGCATTGGACCGTTTAACCACCGCAGATATTGGGAGGTCCGATGTTGGCACCCATGTGAGATCGCTCACCAGCTCTCTTACGTACAAGGTTACCGGCCATGTAACCTCATTGAGCTCCCAACATTCCGGGCTCTTCCTCTGGTCGAGATGTGTATCGCACGGATCCTGCGCCCCGACTTTGCGGGCATCATGGAATGCTACCTTTCGATCCTTACATTTCCAGAGGTTAGAGTTGGTTGAAGACTAAGCTGTGACTATGAGCAGACGGTACGGTTGAGAGTGATGCTATTGTGTGATACGCTGACGTTGTACGCAACCATTTCCGCAAACCGTCGTCTTTTTTTTTTAGAGCTTGCGCTTCAATGGATGCAACAGACCTTGGTTTGATGCGTTCACCAGCAGAGGCTTTTGCGACGGTGGATCCGCACAAGGCATGTGTGTCCATCCTGTTTCGTGGGTTGGATTATGGTGTCATTGCCAATTCGCGCAGTAACTGACACTGGCCGTTTTGGCATGATTGTAACCAAGTCGAACGCCATCTTTCGAGGAACAACCAAATATACACGTATTCCGGATTTGAGAGTCTCAGATGGGATAAAGCGGGACCATGCAACAAGCAGCGAAGTAGATCGATGGTAGCCGCAAGACTAGAAGATATGTAAGCAATTCGATGCAGTGAAGATTGCAAGAAGATCACGTCGCATAATATAAGAAATCCAGGAATGGTGTGAAGATAGCAAGATATGTCGTGCTCAAGTCGACTGCGAGGCTGAGCAGCCTTGGAAGATAGCAGCCTGAAGATCAGATAAGATATCCCTCGGTGTTAGCTCGGCTGGGTGAGGCAGGCGCGCTAGTGAAACTTCCGTCGTCAATGTTCGCGATGGAGAGTCGACGACCAGCTGTTGGCCTCTGGTATCACCCAACACATCAACACGTAAGTTTCTCTTATGAACGTCACTGCAGTCGCGAACCACCACAGCTTACGCTAGCCCAGTAAACCTCCCACCTCCACATCACGTCGTCATCATGGCCGAGACCGCAGCTTCGCGACCTCAAAGCACGGCGGAGCAGCTTATTAGAACCTCTTCGAAGCGCACACGAGAGATATTTGCCGCCGACTTTGCGTCTCCCGCCGCACTAGATCACGCCTCTAATGGCAGTTTTTCGATCCACCCGACAACACCAGCACCCTTAGCCGCCGCAGATCAGGCCAGCGTCGCATCGCGCATTCGCAACGAATATGAGCATGTACGCGAGCTCCCACCTGCACTGGCCGCGAAAATGGCTAGCGCAGCATCCACGGCGGCCGAACGACGTAAGAAGATCAAGGCGCAGAATGCCGAAGAGAAGGCATCGGACCCTAAGATGCAGAGGATGATTGATGGTGTCGCAGAGAAGGCGGACAAAGCACGCGACGCGCAGTCGATGCAGTTGGCAGTGAGGGCCGGAGGAAAGGGCGCCGCGCCAAATGCCCAAGGACCTACGCCAAATAGAGATCAGACGTCCAGCGCGCTGGTGAGGAAGGACGTGGTTCGTCAAGCGAAGCCTGACTGGCATGCGCCCTGGAAGGTCAAGACGGTCATTAGCGGACATATGGGATGGGTAAGCAATACGATAAGATCGTGCGCAATAGCGACATCAACTGACTTTGTATAGGTGCGATCAGTGGCAATGGAGCCTGGAAACCAATGGTTCGCTACGGGTGCCGCAGACAGGACGATTAAACTTTGGGATCTGGCTAGTGGTCAACTGAAGATTACATTGACAGGACACATTTCGGCAGTTAGAGGGCTCGCAGTGAGCCCAAGACACCCATACCTTTTCTCTTGCGGAGAAGACAAGATGGTCAAGTGCTGGGATCTCGAGACCAACAAGGTCATCAGACATTACCACGACCACTTGAGCGGAGTCTACTCGCTTTCGCTCCATCCGACCGTAGATGTGCTCTGCACAGGAGGACGAGACGGTGTAGTCCGCGTTTGGGACATGCGATCGCGCAGCAACATCCACGTCCTCGGAGGCCACAAGGGAACCATTTCCTCAATCCAATGCCAAGAAGCCGAACCTCAGGTTATCTCCGGAAGCATGGATAGCACAATACGACTCTGGGATCTTGTCGCAGGAAAGACGCGTACGGTACTTACCCACCACAAAAAGTCTGTTCGCTCTCTTGCCACACATCCAACAGAATTCACATTTGCCTCTGGATCTGCGCAATCGGCGAAGCAATGGCTGTGTCCGGAAGGCAACTTTATGCAGAACTTCTCGCCCGTCAACAGCATCATCAACACACTCTCTGTCAACGAGGACAACATCATGTTTGCTGGTAGCGACAATGGTGAAGCCTCATTCTACGACTGGAAGACAGGTCACCGCTTCCAGCACACAGAAAGCATCGCACAACCGGGTTCTCTTGAAGCGGAAGCGGGTGTCATGTGTTCGACGTTTGACAAGACTGGTCTGCGTCTCATCACTGGAGAGTCGGACAAGTCAATCAAGATTTGGAAGCAGGACGAGAACGCTACTGAAGAGACACATCCACTCGACTGGAAGCCGACACTCGGACGGCGAAAGTTCTAGAGTAGGTTGCCTTGAAGAGACGAAGCAGCTTGTGCATAGTGTTTGGAGTTGGATTGGCGTCAAGAATGTAACATTATTGGGATCATGGCATTGTTTGCATAGGAGGTTATACCAAGCACGGAGAGCGCAATCATTTCCACGGTCATCGATAGCGCATATAAAGACTCAGCATGATACAGATAGTTCAACAAGTAACTTTCACCTCAGGCTTGTCCAGACCAAAATAAAGCTGTGCAGTAGCAAGTGTGCCCAGCCTGATGCATGTGAATACGGAATACGCGGGATACGTCAGTGGTCTAAGCTTGAAAGTGGGTTGTCCAAAGAACACCAAGCCTCCCGCATTCCCAACCATCCCGCTCAAGATGCAGAAACGGGCGGCACCCGCACGATTATGGCCCCCGTGAAGCGCAGAGATCTGGTCTTCGCCGCTATCGCCATCTTCATCGCCTGGGGGTACCTGACTCATTGGCAGCCGAAGCTACACTACTTACCCTACGCCTTTATCGCCGGAGTGCTCGCGACGCTTGCGCTGCTAGCATGGCTCACCTTTACGATTGCCTGGGACAGAGACGTGCGAAGCGGCGGGAAGGTCGACTACGGGCCGCGCCATGTCGCCTTCGTTGCGCCAGATAGGTGGAAGGCTGAGAGGGAGGCCATGAACCTGAGGAACACGTACATGATGGAGCCACTATACCCAGCGTCCTTCATGATATCAGACAGCATTGACGTGCTGATTGGGCTGATACTGCGCGACTTTGTGAAGAGCTGGTATGGCAGTATAAGCAAAAGCCCAACATTCGTCAACGAGGTGGACCGGGCGATACGGGCTTCAATGGGCGAAGTGCGAGAACGCATACTGGCATTGGATATGGTCGAGACAGTTGTATCGCGCATGATACCTCTTATCACGGACCACTTGCGAGCATCGTATGAGGCAGAGCGCATAGTTCGTGGACGCAAGCTGTCACGGGATATCACGGATTCTGAGGAGCTTGACCTGGCCATTGCAGCCAAATACAAGGAGGGTCGATTGCATCCGGCGGCTTCGCTGGCATATTCGAATACCAAGCCTATACAGCAGCAACATCTACGAAGCATCGTCGCGCGATTACTGCCCACGATCATACCTGCGAACATGTCCACCAGTCCTGCCGTCAATGTACTGATTAAAGAGCTTGTAGCCTGCGCAGTCTTATTTCCTGTGATGCAGATGCTTGCTGACCCAGACATGTGGAACCAGCTTATGGAGGGCTATGTAAGAGTCTACCCGCTCGTAGTAGGACGTAGCTAACATGGCAGGGGAAATCTTTGATCCAAGAAAGGAAGACTGTTCGCAAGATTCGAGCTGCCCTCGACGAGCACGCTCCGCCGTCACCGAAAAACCTCAAGAATGTTCAATTCCCGAAGCTTGCGCCCGGTGATAATGAGCGACGATTCGAACGTTTCATACGAGCCATCCGGCAAACCAATACCCTTGCAGATGCCAGACGATTTCGCAGCGAGGTGTCAAGTCAACTACGGAAGGACTCAATGGTAGAGGGTCAAGACCCTGTGTACCTTCGGCGTCTAGAAACAGCGCGGCAGATTCTGGATACAAAGGTCGCCAACCTCAGCGCTGGTGGCTCAGTTCGGGCAAAAGTTGCCGAACAGGAGAAGCCGAAGCACAAACGTACCTCGTCCAAGTTCGCAAACGCGTCTCTGCGCGAAGTACTGTACGATGCCTCGGGCCTGTCTTGCTTTATGGAGTTCATGGATCAAGCAGACCTAATGAGGCTGGTACAATTCTGGATTGTGGTGGATGGCTTCCGCAATCCACTGGAGGTAGAGACTGAAGAAGCGCCGGACTATATAGGCGCGCTTCCTGCCTGGACAGAGTCTGATCGTGCAGATCTTGCGCAGATTCACGATGGTTACCTGTCAAAACCGGAGCTGAAGATACTACCTGAAGCACGCCAGGCGGTTTCAGAGTTTCTCAAAGCTGGACGGAAGGCAACACCGCAGCAATATCATAATGCGAGGCGTTCGTTATTGCGTGCGCAGACGGCAGCATACGACCAGTTACAGGAACCCTATTTTCGGAGGTTCAAGAAATCTAATCTGTACTACAAGTGGCTAGCCATGGACGAGGCAGCAAACGCTCAGAATAGCACCGTTAATACCAGGACTGTAGCGCAAACCCTCGACAACTCGTCCACGGCGGCTCCTGCTATGATCCGGACCCAGTCACGGCAGAAGAGTGCGTTGCAGATTCCGCATGGAGACCTGCGTCGAGCCGTTGCATCATCATCAGATCTGAAGAGCCAAGGAAATGTCAAGAACGTCGAACCGCCCGCGCGACGCTCTCTAGATGTACAGACGTCATCATCTGCACGCACGCCTCTGTTTGACGACGACTACGACTCCGACCCTCTTGCACACTCGACCGCAAGCCTCAACTCCGACTTTGGTCATGGCCGCACCAATGGTAACAACACGCAGGTGGTCGACGCCATGCAAGCTGCTATTATTGACATCATGGATGAGCCTGAAGGATCTATCTTCTACGAGCCAAGTCTAAAATCGCCAATAGACAATGTCTCGATGCATGGATCCGCCGATATACAACGAGTGTCGTCCCCGCGTCCTCAAGGACAATCACATCAAAGCAAGGAAGACCTCAAGCCAAGTATAGCATCACTGGGTCTAGTTGGAGAGCCCAGAACGCGTGGAGTCTTTGATGATGATATCTTTGGCGATGAGGAAAGATTTCTGGAAGACGAGATCGATGACCCCTTACCAAGAAGCAAAGCCGATGAGGAAGAGATACATGAGGCAGCACCTGGAGATCTGGGTCTTGCCGAAGCTATCGATGCACTTACTGCAGATATCGAGCGTCTTGTATCGCAAGAGTCTATCGTTGACTCTCTTACATCGAAGGCGGAGTTGACAAATAACGCTGCCGAACTGAGGATCTTACGAAAATCGAAAGCCAGTCTCCAGCGAGAGATACAGAGGAAGGAGCTACAACGTCAGCAGTACATTGTCCAAGAGAGCGATAACAGCTTGTATGGACGAGCCACTGTATTCATTCAATCTATCATGGTCGGTACCGAAGAAGATGGTAAGGAGTACGCTATGTATGTCATCGAAGTCCGACGACGTGCTGGTGATCAGATGCCTGCCGCTACTTGGGTCGTCTCACGGCGGTATAGCGAGTTCCACGAACTGAACAAAAGGCTTCGAGTGAAATTTCCCCAAGTTCGAAATCTAGAGTTCCCGCGCCGGCAGATGATGCTTAAGCTTCAAAAAGATTTCCTACACAAGAGACGGCTTGGTCTTGAGAAGTACCTGAGGGAGCTTCTACTCATCCCAGCTGTGTGCCGCAGTCGTGAACTACGCGCCTTCCTTTCTCAGGCGGCGATCAGTCCTGCCGATGCGTTAAGAAACCAGAATCCTAACTCCAACGACTTTGTGACTCGTATCTACAACTCAGTCGCAGATGGCATGGAAGAATTTTTGGGCAATATACCTGTACTCGATCAACTATCTGTCGCAGGTCAAAACCTCATATCAGCCGCTACCACCCAGCTCGCGAATACAAACGGCGCAACAGCCCAACCTGGCAACCTCTCTTCGTCCGGTGTTCTCGTCGCCGGCGAACCCAACAACGACGCAGAGGCAGAGGCCGAGCTCCTCGCCTTCGAAAACAAAGAGCTCGAGCCTTTCGTAAAACCAATCTGCGACATCTTCCTTGAGACCTTTGAGCTAAACCGCGAGAACAACTGGCTTCGAGGTCGCGCCGTCGTTGTAGTCCTCCACCAACTTCTCGGCGGCACCATCGAACGCAAAGTCCGCGAGTCTTTTGACAACCTGCTGTCTGAAAACAACATCGTCAAGTACATTGATACGTTGAAGGATAGCATGTGGCCCAACGGCAGGATGAAAGCGGGCGTTGAGAGAACCAGCAAGGACAAAGAGGGGAGTAGGAAAGCGGCGAGCGAGGTTCTCAGTACACTTGTGCCTGAGTTGGCGAGTAGTGTGGTGGGGAGGCAGAATGCGCAGTTGGCGGCGAAGAAGATTGAGGGGACTATTAATAATACAAGGCTGAAGTAAGTTTACAAGTGAGTTCAGTGTATTGAGTAGAGCTAACAAGATGCAGTACGCATATTGCTTTCACACTGCTAGACGAGATGATCCAGGTTTTGTTTCCGGATGTTAGTACGAAGTAATGTTCAGGCATATGGTAGTGTTGCATAGCTGGCGTTCTGCGTAAGCGTCACAGTGGAGTATTACTGTGGAGTCTTGGATCTATCCGTATCATGTTTATGTTTTGTCTCAAATCCACATCTCTATTTTTATGCTGGTTCTCATCCTCTATTGGTAATTACGATCACTCGCTCTTTCTTCTTCTTGCTTTCGTTACGTCATAGTGGCGGCCTCCCAGATTAGGGATACCTCAGGCATGAAGATAGGCACAAAGGCAGATAAGATGTTGCCCAAAGCAGTTCTGTTTATCATGCGTAGAGGTTCTGCCTAGATATGTCGCGAGGCTGAAGAGCTGGAATCCTGGAATCGATACATGTACGCGCTGGCGAGGCTGAAAAGCTGGAACACCAGAATTGGCTGGTGTACGCGCCCGCATGCATACGCCGTATGCACGCATATTTGTTCGCCATTGACTGGTGCCCGCTATTCCACCGCAGATAAAAGGAATTCGATACCTCACCTTCACCTCTCATCACAGCACGAAGGGCTTTTCGGCTAGCATCAACACAAACGGTGAAGAGTTGCTCCTTCCCAGCAAGAGTCGCCAACAACACAATCTTTGCAGCGACACATTGTTTCGTAACTTACACTCGAACTCACACTTGAAGAGACTCAATATGTCTGGACACGGCGGACGCGGCGGACGCGGTTCACGTGGCGGACGAGGTGAACGAGGCTGGCGAGGAGGTAGAGGTCCTGGTCGCGGTCGCGGTCGTGGCGGCAACTCGTTCAGCAACCACGATGGCAACCCACAGCATGAGTCAAAGCCTATTAGAACCAAAGAGACGGACGAGCAGAGAGAGGCCAGAAAGTCATACAGCTCCTGGAAGCGCCGTCTTGGTGAGGCTGAGACTGATCCGACAACTATGCGGCGCCTTTGGTAAGTACTTCATTCTACGAATCGCACATGAGACACACACTGACTTCCTACACCAAAACCTTAGGGAAGGTGCATTGGGCATACTCGAAAACGGAGATAGAGACTGGCTTCAACAGCTACCCCAAGATCTCGATGATTCAGACGATGAGAACGGTCATCGCCACATTCTAGCCATTCTACGCACGAATGTTAGCCCAGACTGCGGTACCTTCCTTGAAAATGCTCGCAATTTCCTCCTCACGATCACGCACTCGTCGCTCCTACACTGTCTTGCGGTTGACACACACGTCGGATCGATTTACAACCTCTTCGGCGGGGTCGCTGGACGTACTGCGGTTCAATATCTGCAGCGAGTTTCCAATGCTCTCTCAGCAGCTCGAACAATTAGGTGTTTTGCAATTTCTACGGAGGATCATCAAGCAACACTTCTGGCAATGACAAAGGCGCTACTCGAGTTGTTGAGGCGGGAGCGAAGAGCACGTTTCAACGACAATATCATACCGCTAGTGGACTCAATCCAGACTGCAAGCGATGCTTGCAAGGGCTCTCCAGATGTTTCGGCCCGGACTACCAACCGCCTCAACGACATTCGAGCCCTGGTAGCACGTGCGCAAGGAATGCTTGCTGATAGTGTAGGTGATGATGACACTGGTGATCACGACGATGCTAGCGACCAGAAGTCTTTCTATCCAAGAGACTTGGTAGTTCCTTCAGGCCGCTTCGACAACGACAAAAAGGACATCGGTGACCTGATACTCTTTCCGACTCGTGATGAGATCATGACCGATGAGAAAGAATTCCTGCCATATACGGATCCAGATCAACCACATTTCCTTGAAGACCCTGTACAACGCCACATCGACACTTATTTTCGGCTAATGCGCCATGACATCTTCGGAGAACTGAAGAGTTCTTTGGCTGGTATCATGCATGCAGTATCTCAAGATCCCAATGCGCTGTCCTATGCCAATCTTGGAGACATGCGCGCCAATCAGTATACCAACGCTCGTGTCTCCTATGTCACACTCAATAAGCGGAAGGGTCTGCAGGCTCAGATGGAATTCTTACAGCCTGCAATCGTTCGAAAGAAGAATGCCGATCAGAAGGTGAAGTGGTGGGAGGAGTCCCGGCGATTCGATGACGGGTCGCTCCTGTCATTCATCTGGATCCAAGATAATGTCGTTCAACACATCTTCCTCACTGTCTCAGACAAGACCACGGATCCCAAGAAGGAGTATAGTCTTACACACCATCACCAGATGGCTTACGTCACGACGAATTTGGTGACTCAAGACCGAGCAACAGTCAAGATGCTCATGCGCGCAAACATTGGAGTGACCCGCGGCCTCTTGCTGGAGTTTCCGAAGGTCATGCCGGCGACATTTGCACCCACTTTAGAGAGCCTACAGGCTATGCATCGGCTGAATCGTCTGCCCTTCCGGCAATGGATTGTTCCAGACAAACACAGTGGTACCCCAGGGGCACGTGGGATTCAGAAGATTCCTCCACCTCTCTACGCGCGCACTTCTGGCTTCCGATTCCCAGCCACAACGCTCATGAAGGACAAGAACGGCGAGCCATTTTCGATCGAACCGACCTCATCGTGCAACGACGAGGCGCTCCTTGACAAGCTTGAGACCAAGACACAGCTGGATCGCGGACAGTGTCGCGCATTAGTTGCTGCGTTGACCCGCGAATTTGCGTTCATTCAAGGACCTCCAGGTACAGGGAAGAGCTATTTGGGTCTCCAGATCATGAGAATACTGCTGGATATCAAGAAGAAGAAGAAGGACCTTGGGCCCATACTTATCGTATGCTATACGAACCATGCCTTGGATCAGTTTCTGGAACATCTACTAGACATCGGCGTGAAAAAGCTCATTCGTGTCGGAGGCATGAGTAAGTCGAAGAAGCTTTCCAACCACAACCTTCGCACCATTGGCGACCAGGAGACCAAAACCAAATCCGAGAAGTACATGGCGGCTATGAGGTACAAGAACCTGGACGAGAATGAGAAGGAGGCTGGAAAGACCTTTGCTGGTCTTCACGCCTTGTCAAAGCGTGCGCAGTGGCAAAATCTCAAAGCCCATATCCACGAGGAATACCCAAGAATCTACAACCAGTTCCGTCGCGTCGATGATCAAGGCTTCCAGACGGCTGGCCGTCACCCATTTGATGTATGGATTGCAGGCAGTGAAACACACCATCATCCAGTACTATCCCCGGAGGTCCTACGACAAGTCGTGCAGAGGGCTACTGAAAATGTGTTCTCCCTGTCAGTTCACGAGAGGAGCGCACTGATCGCTCATTGGGTTTCTGAGGCTCAAAACAACAAGGTTAGCGAGCTTTTTGAGATTGTCAACGATGCTACCAAGACGCAACGCGAATTGAGCAACATCCACGAAGAGCTCAATCGTCGACTGCTAGAGGATTCAGATGTCATCGGTGTCACGACCTCTGGGTTGGCGAAGCGTATTTCATTACTCCAGCAGGTGAAGTGCAAGGTTATCATCTGCGAGGAGGCGGGAGAGGTCATGGAGAGCTACATGATTTCTGCGCTACTTCCTGATGTTGAGCACTTGATCCAGATTGGTGATCACGAGCAACTCCGGCCTTCGGTCAGCAATTTCCGCGACTTGTCGCTCGAAAGCGATCGAGGAAAGCTCCATGCGCTCGACAGGAGTCAGTTCGAACGCCTCTCAATCGGTGAGCCTGGGCGGCCTCTTATGCCCGTTGCTCAGCTGAACGTACAACGTCGTATGCGCCCGCAGATATCCTCGCTAATCCGCGAGACCATATACGACAAACTTAAGGACCATGCATCTACCATTGATCTGCCTGACGTTGTCGGATTGCGCCATAACGTCTTCTGGCTTGATCATACCAACCTCGAGAACGAGAAGGATAGCGATGTGCACAACACCAAGTCCAAATCCAATTTGTGGGAAGTCAAGATGGTGCATGCACTAGTCCGGCATGTCGTTCGACAAGGTGTTTACAAGTCAGATGATATCGCGGTACTAACACCATATACTGGCCAGCTTCAGAAACTGCGAGCTGCTATGCGCAGCGATTTTGAGATTTGTCTCAGCGATCGCGACAAAGAAGCGCTCGAGAGGGATGGTTTTGCAGTGGACAGCGACAGCAGTCCGGACGTTGCGACACCCGATCATGAGAGTCATCAAGGCAAGCCGTTGGAGAAGAAGCAGCTGTCGGAGCTATTGAGAATTGCTACGGTTGACAACTTCCAAGGTGAAGAGGCCAAGATCATCATCGTCTCCCTTGTTCGGAGCAACGAGAGGCAGAACGTCGGATTTCTCAAGACGACAAACCGTATCAATGTCTTGTTGAGTCGCGCTCAGCATGGCATGTATCTCATCGGTAACACAGACACATACTCTAGCGTCGAGATGTGGCAGAGGGTTATTGGCATGCTACGTGCGACCGACTCAGTGGGTAAGGCCCTGGCTCTGTCCTGCCCTCGGCATCCCGATACGGACGCTGAAGTACAGCAACCTGAAGACTTCCATAGGCTAAGCCCTGAAGGGGGTTGCAGAGAAGCATGCGCCGATCGTCTCGATTGTGGTCATCAATGTGGGGCCCGATGCCATTCGGAAGCGATGCATGCAGTCTTCCTGTGCGAGCAGCCATGCCAGCGCCGACATCAGCCTTGTGGTCACGCATGCCAGAAAGCCACGTGCGGAGAGTCTTGTGGAAAGTGTATGGTCCCACTCGATAACGTACAACTTCCATGCGGCCATGTCAAGCATGGTGTCGCCTGTCACCGTACCCGAAACATGTCCAGCATACCATGCGACGTCAAGGTCTCGAAGCCCGTACCTGGCTGTGGGCACGATGTGATCGTAAAATGCTCGAAGGATGTTTCCGGGAAAGATTTCAAGTGCCCTACTCCATGCAGTGCGCCTCTGTCTTGCGGCCATCCATGCCCTGGAACTTGCGGTCAGTGCAACATTAAAGATATGTACAACCAACCGGTTGTCAAGCACGCAGCTTGCACGAAGACATGCGGGAGAAAGCATGGAACTTGCAATCACGATTGCAATCGCCTATGCCACGATGGTACAGATTGCGGTCTGTGTCAAGCGCCATGTGAAGTGAGTGACATCTATCTATCCCCAAAGTGTATTCTGACTCCATCTAGGTACGTTGCAAGCACACTAAATGCCCGCAGAGGTGCCATGAGCCTTGTGCGCCGTGCGTTGAGCCGTGTGTTTGGTCATGTGAGCACCAAGGCGACTGCAAGATGCCCTGTTCGGCTCCGTGCAGTCGCTTGCCCTGCGACGAACGTTGTACGAAGCTCCTTCTATGCGGTCATCAATGTCCGAGCATCTGCGGTGAAGTATGCCCTGAGGACTACTGTCAAGAGTGTGGCATGAAACCTGAAGAGCAGCCAGACATGATCATGATGTTGCCGTATGCTGACGTTGACTTGAATGACTCGCCTATAGTCGTTCTCAGTTGCGGGCATTTCTTCACGACTGAAACACTGGATGGACTTGTTGGCCTCAAAGATGTGTATAGTCTCGACGCATCCACAGGTCTCTTTACCGGGCTGATTGAGAATGCCGAGCTTTCCGCATCGATTCCACAATGTCCAAATTGTCGAGAGCCTATCAAGCAATACGTTACGCAGCGCTATAATCGACTCATTAATCGGGCTGTCATCGACGAGATGTCTAAACGCTTCATCGTGAACGGTCAACAGGAACTGCAGCAACTACAAGGCCAGCTTGAAGATGTCCGAAAAGAGCTTGAGGCATCGCAAAAGGGTGTTGTCCCGGCTGAAATCGTCAGGCTACGTGGCGAGGCGGCTCACGAGTTTACCATGCAGTCCATCAACGACGAGATCAGGAACCGCTCTGGGGACACTATCAAGCTATTGAATGCAGTCAAAGCATTCCAACGCCGGATGGACATTCGACATCAGCCGACCTACAAGCTGCACCAAGCGACTCTTCATAGTATATCGCGAGACGACTCATTGAACGCCGAGTTTGCAAAGTTGACGATTGACTCTTCGGAAACGTCCACCAAGCGCGATCGCGACCAACGTATTACTCTTGGGGGTAGACTGCTCGAGATCAAGGTTCGCTGCTTGGTGCTCGAAGACAACCTTGAGATCATGCGTGTCGTAGTCCGGAAAAATCTCCTGAGTAAATTGCCCCTTAGTTTTTCCGGGGGTTCGCCGCTCGTCAAGACGCATCAGTTTATGAAAGACACGGAAAAGCTTATCGGTGATTGTATCCGTGAGAGTCTGCCCAAACTCGCAGTTGAGGCTATACTACACTACGCCCAGATCGCTCAGTCCTTCGGTAGTGCTCAGTCTGGTCAAGACAACAATCGCGCGAAAGCTATCGACTACCGCAAACTCGCCAGGATTCTCTTGACGACGGCTGATAAGCTCTGTGAGCATCCTTTCGGTGGTAGAGATAATTTCCGCCAGGCTATTACTGCTGCATCAGAGATGCTGAGCAAAGAGTTTTATGAGGCGGTATCGAAGGAGGAGCTGGAGTCTATCAAACAGGCTATGGTCAGCGGGCGTGGCGGCATCGCAACTCACTCTGGACACTGGTACAAATGTGTCAACGGACATCCGGTAAGTTACTGCTCTTCACTCTCACAAAGTATGTTCTAACGCAACGCAGTTCGCGATCGGAGAGTGCGGCATGCCTATGGAGGTGGCGCGTTGTCCCGAGTGTGGCGAGCGTGTTGGTGGTCAGAGCCATACCGCTGTCGCGGGGGTGTCGCGCGCAATGGAGATGGAGATTTGAGATGGAACCATTTGGCGCTTTTGTAAATCACGTCAGCCTCAATCGTGAGGCTTACTGTGTAGATGGATGCTGTAGATCTCAATCACGCTCGCCCAAGCTCTTTGGCAATGTCATCTGATGCGATGTAGTTACCTCTAATGGACCAGCTTGCTGTGGACTGTACTCTCGTCTCGCAGTTCTCTCGTGAATGGCTGTATTGTCGTCGCAGCACATGTCAGGTTCGCCAGAAGGTTTTTGGATAAGCAACAGTAGTACGTAATAATGTGAGATAGCGAGGCCCGCTCCTTTATCACCCACACCGCCGACAACATGTCTTCTCGTCTTCTTCCTGGCCATTTGCCGTTATTTCGACGGTGTAATCACCCAAAAGAACACATGCCGTTATAAACGAGATTTCGCATGCTGATCAATGCGATGGCCAAGTTCGCGATGTCTTGATGGAGGAAGAGTAGAAGGCGCTTGGTGTTCTTCCATCTGGGCAACACTGCCGAGTTGCCGGGGTAATTGCGATGTGCAGTGTCGCTTGTCGGTTTTCAGTTCGCCAATCATCTACCATGGAATATCGCGAGGGAGCTATTGACTTTGTGGAGCATCATCTCTACCCACTGGATCTGGGGGCACAGTACGATAGAAGGCACTCACGCGCTGTAGCATCGCGAGCGCACTTATGACGCAGCTCAAGCTACTCAAGCGACAAAACGAGGCTGCAAAGTATAACATATGCAGCTCATCCGTCCCTGCATCACTCGGGTTGAGGCCATGTGGGCTGCCCTGGAGACGGCTCGCAGAACCCCCTGTCTTGTTTAAAAAGTGGAAATTTGACCCTGCCGCTAGCGACATGGCTCACATTCCTCATTGGCCTGCTATGGGGGGTTTTCATAAAAGTGCGACCCCCTGTATATGGTTGACGTTACCCGCGCGAACATCAACCCCACCCAAATTAGTATACAAGCCTATGTAATCAAGGGACTTACGCACCCCTACCTGCGCT